>NC_069500.1:1037845580-1038094094 GCF_027579735.1 Bombina bombina | reverse complement strand
ATTACTTCTTGGAAAGTTTTGTTTCTTTTGGCCATCGCTTCTGCTAGAAGAGTTTCTGAATTATCTGCTCTTTCTTGTGAATCTCCTTTTCTGATTTTTCATCAGGATAAGGCGGTGTTGCAAACTTCTTTTAAATTTTTACCTAAGGTTGTGAATTCTAACAACATTAGTAGAGAATTTGTGGTTCCTTCATTGTGTCCTAATTCTAAGAATTCTAAGGAAAAGTCGTTGCATTCTTTGGATGTAGTTAGAGCTTTGAAATATTATGTTGAAGCTACTAAGAATTTCCGAAAGACTTCTAGTCTATTTGTTATCTTTTTAGGTTCTAGGAAAGGTCAGAAGGCTTCTGCCATTTCTTTGGCATCTTGGTTAAAATCTTTGATTCATCATGCTTATGTCGAGTCGGGTAAAACTCCGACTCAAAGGATTACAGCTCATTCTACTAGGTCAGTTTCTACTTCCTGGGCTTTTAGGAATGAAGCTTCGGTTGATCAGATTTGCAAAGCAGCCACTTGGTCTTCTTTCCATACTTTTACTAAATTCTACCATTTTGATGTGTTTTCTTCTTCTGAAGCAGTTTTTGGTAGAAAAGTACTTCAGGCAGCTGTTTCAGTTTGATTCTTCTGCTTATAATTTCAGTTTTTTTCATTATAAGATTTAAACTTTGTTTTGGGGTGTGTATTTTTTAAGCGGAATTGGCTGTCTTTATTTTATCCTCCTCTCCTAGTGACTCTTGCGTGGAAGATCCACATCTTGGGTAGTCATTATCCCATACGTCACTAGCTCATGGACTCTTGCTAATTACATGAAGAAAACATAATTTATGTAAGAACTTACCTGATAAATTCATTTCTTTCATATTAGCAAGAGTCCATGAGGCCCACCCTTTTTTGTGGTGGTTATGATTTTTTTGTATAAAGCACACTTATTCCAATTCCTTATTTTTTATGCTTTCGCACTTTTTTCTTATCACCCCACTTCTTGGCTATACGTTAAACTGATTTGTGGGTGTGGTGGGGGTGTATTTATAGGCATTTTGAGGTTTGGGAAACTTTGCCCCTCCTGGTAGGAATGTATATCCCATACGTCACTAGCTCATGGACTCTTGCTAATATGAAAGAAATGAATTTATCAGGTAAGTTCTTACATAAATTATGTTTTTATTTTTATTCCCTCCCTCTCTAGTGACTCTTGAGTGGAAGACTCCACCATCTTGGGTATTGATATCCCATATGTCACTAGCTCATGGACTCTTGCCAATTACATGAAAGAAAACATAATTTATGTAAGAACTTACCTGATAAATTCATTTCTTTCATATTGGCAAGAGTCCATGAGGCCACCCTTTTTATGGTGGTTATGATTTTTTTGTATAAAGCACAATTATTTCCAAATTTCTTTGTTGATTTCTACTCCTTTCTTATCACCCAACTGCTTGGCTATTCATTAACTGAATTGTGGGTGTGGGTGAGGGGTGTATTTATAGGCATTTTGAGGTTTGGGAAACTTTGCCCCTCCTGGTAGGGATTATATATCCCATATGTCACTAGCTCATGGACTCTTGCCAATATGAAAGAAATGAATTTATCAGGTAAGTTTCTTACATAAATTATGTTTTTGTTGTCATTATTGGATATTACAGCAATATTAGGATTGTCTGCCCATATGGGCAGCAGATCTGTTTGTCTGCTGGTCCATATGTATCATTACACACTCTGATGAGTGTGTAATGCTGCCCCTTCATTCGCGCGACCAATTGTGTGAGTGAAGGGACTATCAATCAGCGAAGCGAGCTAGCTCTCAGTGATTTCTCTTTGCCACCTCAGAATTTCTAATGACTGCTGCTTCTTACATTGCAAGAAGCAGGCCGCATGTGCAAACCTGCCCCGCAAGGCTCCAGAGCAGCTCTCGCTGCTTCGTACATGGAGCCCTTTGTTTTGGTTTAACACTCAAATGTGGAATACGTTTGGCTTTATTGTTGTTTTGACATCTATATCCAAAAGGTAGCATTTTAAACACTTAGGGCTCTAAAGCTCTGGCAAAATCATTAAATGAGTCTTATCAGTACTGTGAGGTCCTTCAAATCATTTTAGAAAGGCAACATTTAGATTTAGAGATTGAAGGAGAGGGACATACATTGTAATGTAATGTTCAAAAAAAGTATCCTCTCTACCCTGGCAGGTTTCTTATCATCATGCCCTGAGTCCTAAATCCAAACAATACCACTAAGTAATCTATGATTTATAAACACAATATTGCCATCTAGTGTAAGAAGCTTAGCATTATTATTTCATAATAATACATGAATGGTAGAAGCATATATATACTGTGTATATGTATATATATACTATATATATATATAATATATCTATATATATATATATAATTTCTTAGATACAGTTTTCCATTATGCTGCTTATGAATTAGACTCTATAGACAAGGACGTATTGCTACATGTATATCTTGTGGCAATCTAACACATAATGATATTTATAAAGTCATATATTGATTTCTATCTTAAGGATCAAGAAGAAGTAACATCAAGAAACCCATCTCCACCGCTTAACTGGATCAACACCATGGTAAAGAAAAGTTTTTTTGTTTTTTTTACTGAGCTGTGCACTTATGTGAATGTGTTTCAACCAGCAGATTGTTAAACATATTAAGATGATAAAAAAAAACAAGGCTATTGAGATTACAGATAACTTGAGGTCTGAAGAAATATGTTGCTAACTGGCCATACTAACACCATCTATTTTGTACTTGATTACAAATATAGTTGAATGTGTTCATATTATTATTAGTGATGTCGCGAACCTAAAATTTTCGGTTCGCGAACGGCGGACTCGAACTTCCGGTATTGTTCGCGAACCTGCGAACCACCATCGAATTCAATAGGCAGGCAAACTTTAAAACCTACAAGGACTCTTCCTGGCCACAATAGTGATGGAAAAGTTGTTTCAAGGGTACTAACACCTGGACTGTCGCATGCTGGAGGGGGATCCTGCAAAACTCCCATGGAAAATTACATAGTTTATGCAGAGTCTGCTTTTAAGCCATAATGGGTCTAAATCAACTAACATTCCCAAAGTGGCTGTCTCAAAACATCCCGGACAGAAGATAGATTGATAGATAGGATAGATAGATATACATAGAATGATAGTTAGATAGAATCGATAGAAGAGGAAATAGATAGATTTGTTAGATATATAATTACCCTAATAAAGTCTAATAATTAAACATGCGTTCTTGGATCCAACTAGCTTGTGTTAATTAGTACTTTCTTAGCACTTTAATCCCTGTCCCCCCCCCCCCTATCAGGGGTGTTCTATATGGCCTGCCTGATTACCCTGAAAAAATATAATAATAAGACATGCGGTCTGGTACCTATTTTAACTAGGTTGTGTTTAAGTACTACCATTCTTAGCACTTTAATCTCTGTAACTCCCCTATTTGGTGAGGTCTATACGGCCTGGATGATTACCCATACAAAATATAATAATAAGACATCTGCTCTTGGTCTGCGACCCATGGTAACTATGTTGTGTTAATTAGTAATGTCCTTCGCATTTTAATAGCTGTTACTCATACTCACCCTATCGGAGGAGGTCTATATGGCCTGCATGATTACCCTTACAAAATATAATAACCAAACATATGCTCTGGGACCCATGGTAAGTAGGTTGTGTTAAGTAGTACTGTTCTTTGCAGTTTAATACCTGTTACAACACCAAATGGTGGCAGGTCTATCTGGCCTTCATGATTATCTGCACCGAAACCCAAAAAAAAGCAGAGTGGTCTTAGACTAACACCCATGGCTAACTCGGTTGTCTCAATTAGTACTATTCTTAGCACTTTCATCCCTGTTACGGGTGGTCTACATGGCATCATGATTAGCCGAACAAAATACTACAATCCAACCTTTGCTCTAGTCTTCATAGGCCCTTCATTGGCTGTATTTTGATAGTACAGTTCTTATTATTTTTATAGCTGATACAACACCGAATAGTGGCAGCTCTATATGGGCTGCAAGATTAGCCGCACCCAATACAATAATAAATCCAAGCGGTCTTGGATTAACACCCATGGCTAACTCTGTGTTTCAAGTAGTACTATTCTTAGCACTTTCATCTCATCATCCCTGTTACTTCCAGACTCTCGGTGGTGGTCTACATGGCCATCATGATTAGCCTAACCAAATACTACAATCCAACCTTGGCTCAGTCTTCCTAAGTCCCTTCATTGGCTGTATTTTGGTAGTACTGTTCTTATTAGTTTAATAGCTGATACAACACCGAATGGTGGCAGCTCTATATGGCCTGCATGAATAGCCGCACCCCAAAGCCAAAAAAAAGCCAAGCGGTGGCTAACTCTGTTGTTTCAAGTTCTACTATTCTTAGCTCTTTCATCTCATCCCTGTTACTTTCAGGACTCTCAGTGGTGGTGGTCTACATGGCCATCATGATTACCCTCACCAAAAATATAACAACAATACGTGCGTGCAGGGAACCATGGTAAGGTTACTTCCTTTCACAAAATCGAGTATAACAGTTGCAGGCAGAGGTTCTGACCCTGCATTATGGCTGCACCTCTCCCTAAAAGAGGCATGCGTTACAGAGTCTGTGGGCATGTATGCAAAGAGCTGGCCTGCCTAAAAAGAGGGAGCAAGGCTGTACAGGTTGTTCTCCTTCAGCCGTTTTATACGCTGTCCCACGGCCACGACCCTCAACAACCACAACAGAATGAAACACCACATATGCCATCCTTTTGAACAACAGAGTACAGGTATGGCATTGATTTTAGTTACACGGCGATATTTATTATGAACAGTGAAATTGAAAACAAAAACATGATTGGACACCCAGTACAGTACAGGTCATTCTCCTTCGGACCTTTTTAGAATAGTGTTCCAGACCCCCAACAAAAACAACAGCAGGAAAGAGGACATATGGCATCCTTTTGAACAATAGATGACAGGTAAGGCATAGATTTTACAAAGCCATAGATAATTTTTTTGCAACTGTGAAATAAAAAAAAACATTGATTGGACACCCAGAACACTTCTTTATCCTTAGGCCCTTTTTATAAGAGGCTCCCGGAGCCTCAACTCAAACAACAGCATGAAAGAGGACACATGGCATCCTTGTGAACAATTGATAACAGTTAAGGCATTTATTTTATAATCCCAGAGATCATTTATATGACCCGGGAAATAGAAAAAAAACATTGATTAGACACCCAGTACACTTATTTATCCTCAGGCCTTTTTAATAAGAGGGTTCCGGAGCCTCAACCAAAACAACTGCATGAAAGAGGACATATGTCATCCTTTTGAATAATAGATTACAGGAGAGGCATTGATTTTAGAATCCCAGAGATCATTTATATGACCCGGGAAATAGAAAAAAACATTGATTAGACACTCAGTACACTTATTTTTCCTCAGGCCTTTTTAATAAGAGGGTCCCGGAGCCTCAACCGAAACAACAGCATGAAAGAGGAGATATGTCATCCTTTTGAATAATAGACTACAGGAAAGGCATTGATTTTAGAATCCCAGAGATCATTTATATGACCCGGGGAAATAGAAAAAAACATTGATTAGACACTCAGTACACTTATTTTTCCTCAGGCCTTTTTAATAAGAGGGTCCCGGAGCCTCAACCCGAAACAACAGCATGAAAGAGGAGATATGTCATCCTTTTGAATAATAGATTACAGGAAAGGCATTGATTTTAGAAACCCAGAGATCTTTATTTGCAACCGGGAAATAGAAAAAAACATTGATTAGACACCCAGTACACTTATTTTTCCTCAGGCCTTTTTAATAAGAGGGTCCCGGAGCCTCAACCGAAACAACAGCATGAAAGAGGAGATATGTCATCCTTTTGAATAATAGATTACAGGAAAGGCATTGATTTTAGAATCCCAGAGATCATTTATATGACCCGGGAAATAGAAAAAAACATTGATTAGACACCCAGTACACTTATTTATCCTCAGGCCTTTTTAATAAGAGGGTCCCAGAGCCTCAACCGAAACAACAGCATGAAAGAGGACATATGTCCATCCTTTTGAATAATAGATTACAGGAAAGGCATTGATTTTAGAATCCCAGAGATCATTTATATGACCCGGGAAATAGAAAAAAACATTGAACAGACACCCAGTACACTTCTTTATCCATAGGCCTTTTTAGCAGAGGCTCCAGGACCCTCAACAAAAACAAGAGCAGGGAGCTGGGCATAGGAGTACAATGGAGTGTGACAATAATAATGTGAAGGTGAAGATTGAGTAGTTGTGGCATTTTAATTTTGTTATCGTGGGAACTTAGTACTTGCAATGACCTTGCTTTGGTGAATCCATATCGCAAATGTGTTATTTAAGGCACTGTTTGTCTATTTTTTGAATATCAACATTTGGTAAATGAAGCTCAACTTAAGGCTGGTGAGAACCGACCTTTCTTCTGGCTGTTTGCAAATGTTGTGGCTCTGGAAAAACATGTGAATAAGGGGCCATCAGCCATAGTCTGCACGCAACCCCTTTGATGATTGACGATAAACATGTGTCACCTGCAAGCAGAGCTCATTACTTCTGTCTAAATCATCTTCCTGGTATGGACAGGCCACTGTTTCCCACAGCAAGTCCGAAGCTTGAACTACAAGATTGTCTTGAGTATGGTAGGAAACCAAAGTTTATTTAATTCTGTACTATCACCACAAAAGCTGAACTTCTTGAAGCAACGAAAATGCCAGCAATTTCATGTGCTTATGGATGACAAGGACGTCCTGTCCTGTGGTGCACAGAGATGGAGAGGATTTTGGGCCTCCCTGTACACTACCCAGATGTCTCAAACATCACCAGAAACACAAGACAGCGACTCTTGTGAAGTTCCTGGAGTGTTCCGGTAAGCCATCTCTTTGCGCCCCGAAAGGAATACTTTATCAGTGTTTTTGTATACATCCGACAACAGCTTCGGAGACTGTGGTGAAGCACATGTTATTTACTGTTGTTCCAGCTGTGGCAATATCAATTGGCATTAAAAAGTTAAGATTTGTGGGTGGCGGAGCCTATAGCTGTTGCGGTAGGACATGTGTTTGAGGAGCTCCAGGTCTTACAAGTTACTTTGGAGTTAGTTTTCAACCTTAATTTAATTTTCTTTTTGGGATTCATAGTCACACTTTCTGGGGCTATCCAAGAGGAGCCTGGAGATACCTTACTCATATCAGCTTACCTATGTTCCTCAGCTGACTGCGTTACAGCTAGCCGCGACACTGAGAGGCCTCTCTAGCCTGATAGTGCTGTCATTGTCAAAGCTGACGCCAATATACCCCCCCAGGACCCTGGGTTATCAAACCAGTTCTATAGTAACTGGACAACTCGTTAATCACAACTATTGACAAAGAGAAGGAAAAGCACTAGTCACCCCTTATATCAACGGGTACAGAGACCTGTATTTTGCCTTTCCAATATGGCGTTGGTCACCAAAATAATCCAGAATGAAAAAAAAGGTAAGATTTGGATAGTGACTAGTGAAGCACATTTTATGCACGCTGTGGCAATTGCAATTTGCATTAAAAAGAATCGGCTAACAACCACTACCTACGACCACACCTGACTCCTGAAGTCATGCTTCAGTTATTAAGTCAAGTTAAATTTTTTTTTTATTTTTTTATTATGCTCAGCAGAGGCTCCAGGACCCTCAACAAAACCAGCAGCAGGAAAGAGAACATATGGAATCCTTTTGAAAAAAAGATTATAGGAAAGGCATTGATTTCAGAAACACAGAGATCATTAGTTGCAACCGGGAAATAGAAAAAAAAACATTGATTAGACACCCAGTACACTTATTTATCCTTAGGCCTATTTAATAAGAGGCTCCCAGAGCCTCAACAGAAACAACAACATGAAAGAGTACATATGGCATCCTTGTGAATAATAGATTACAGGAAAGGCATTGATTTTAGAAACCCGTGGATAATTTTTTGCAACCGTGAAATCTAAAAAAACATAGATTAGACACCCAGTACACTTCTTTATCCTTAGGCCTTTTTAGCAGAGGCTCCAGGACCCTCACCAAAACCAGCAGCAGGAAAGAGGACATATGGCATACTTTTGTAAATTAGATTACAGGAAAGGCATTGATTTTAGAAACACAGAGATCATTAGTTGCAACCGGGAAATAGAAAAAAAAATTGATTAGACACCCAGTACACTTATTTATCCTTAGGCCTTTTTATAAGAGGGTCCCGGAGCCTCAACAGAAACAACAGCATGAAAGAGGACATATGGCATCCTTTTGAAAAATAGATTACAGGAAAGGCATTGATTTTAGAAACACAGAGATAATTTGTTACAACCGGGAAATCTAAAAAAACATTGAATAGACACCCAGTACACTTATTTATCCTTAGGCCTTTTTAGCAGAGGCTCCAGGACACTCAACAAAACCAGCAGAAGGAAAGAGGACATATGGCATCCTTTTGAAAAAAAGATTATAGGAAAGGCATTGATTTTAGAAACTTGGAGATAATTTGTTGCAACCGGGAATTTGAATAAAAAAAATGATTCGATGGACACCCAGTACAATTCTTTCTCCTTAGGCCTTTTTATAAGAGGGTCCAGGACCCTCAAACAAAACACCAGCAGGAAAGAGGACATATGGCATCCTTTTGAACAATAGAGTACAGGTACAGCATGATTTTACAAACCCAGAGATCATTTTGGTCAATTGTTAAATAGAAAAAAAAAATGAGTGGACACCCAGTACACTTCTTTCTCTTTAGGCCTTTTTATAAGAGGGTCCAGGACCCTAAAAAAAAACACCAGCAGGAAAGAGGACGTATGGCATCCTTTTGAACAATAGAGTACAGGAAAGGCATTGATTTTAGAAACCCAGAGATAATTTGTTGCAAATGGAAATTTGAATTAAAAAAAATGATTCGATGGACACCCAGTACAATTCTTTCTCCTTAGGCCTTTTTATAAGAGGGTCCAGGACCCTCAAAAAAAACACCATCAGGAAAGAGGACGTATGGCATCCTTTTGAACAATAGAGTACAGGAAAGGCATTGATTTTAGAAACCCAGAGATAATTTGTTGCAAATGGAAATTTGAATAAAAAAAAAATGATTCGATGGACACCCAGTACACTTCTTTCTCCTTAGGCCTTTTTATAAGAGGGTCCAGGACCCTAAAAAAAAAAACACCAGCAGGAAAGAGGACGTATGGCATCCTTTTGAACAATAGAGTACAGGTACAGCATTCATTTTACAAACCCAGAGATAATTTTGGTCAAATGTGAAATAGAAAAAAAAATGAGTGGACACCCAGTACACCTCTTTCTCCTTAGGCCTTTTTATAAGAGGGTCCAGGACCCTCAAACAAAATACCAGCAGGAAAGAGAACATATGGCATACTTTTGAACAATAGAGTACTGGTACAGCATTGATTTTAGAAACCCACAGATAATTGTTTGGAAAAGTTAAATAGCCCCAAAAACCATGCTTGGACTCCCACTCCAGGTCGTTCTCCTTCAGCTTTTTTATAAGAGGGTCCAGCACCCTCAACAGAAACAACTGCAGGAAACACCACCACATATGCCATCCTTTTGCACAAGCGAGTACAGGTATGGCATCCATTTTAGAAACCCAGAGATAATTGAGAGGAACCAGGAACATTTTTCTAAAAATTTGATGGGGCACCCATTACAGGTCATTCTCCTTCAGCCTTTTTATACCATGGGCCACGACCCGCAACAGGCACAACAGCATGAAACACCACATATGCCACCCTTTTGCACAATAGAGTACAGGTATGGCATAGATGGAACACGGAGATAATTTCGAGCAACCAAGAGACGGATAAAGATGCTTGGTCGGTCCTACTCTTTCAAATTTGTGGCATTTTGCGTTCAATTTAATAGTCCACCAGATATGAGTGGTGTGCCAAGTTGTACAATTCATAACAGTTTAATCACTAGTGTTATGTGCCTTATTTTTTTTATTTGAGTTTTGTACCCACAGAGCTGCAGCAGAGGCCAGAAAAATTCGGAATGTACAAATGACTGAAAAATTGGGGTATTGTTGTAGCAACTGCTGTAGCAGCGGCCAGAAAAATTGATGTTTGTAAAACATTTATAAAGTCCCCTAAAAGCTTGTGGCTTGAACACTAGTTGTTGGCAGATAAGTCAAGCAAGTCCTCCGGCTTTATAAAAAAAAAAGACCAGCCTGTGTACCAGTTGTAGCCCAAGCCAGCTCATCTCATCATCAGGCCTTTTTTATTCAAATGTATCGCCCAATGTCAGTCCCTTCGGGATCCAGCCCTCATTCATTTTTTTATAAAAGTGAGATAGTCAAGGCTTTTTTGACCTAGGCCACTTCTCTTCTCAGTGACAAAACCTCCTGCTGCACTGAAAGTCCTTTCGGACAGGACACTTGAAGCGGGGCAGGCCAGAAGTTCCATTGCAAATTGGGATAGCTCAGGCCACAAGTCCAGCCTGCAAACCCAGTAGTCAAGGGGTCCATCGCTCCTGAGAGTGTCGAGATCCGCAGTTAAAGCTAGGTAGTCTGCTACCTGTCGGTTGAGTCTTTCTCTAAGGCTGGATCCCGAAAGGCTCTGATGGTGCATGGGACTTAAAAAGGTACGCATGTCCTCCATCAACAAGACGTCAGGAAAGCGTCCTGTCCTTGCCGCCGTGGGAGGAGGAGGATTAATTTCATCTCTTCCCCTGTTACATTCCCGTGCTGCTGTGACATCACCCTTATACGCTGTGTAAAGCATAGTTTTTAATTTATTCTTAAAATGCTCCATCCTTTCCGACTTGCGGGTCGAGGAGCGTCGAGGAGCGTGGACACCCAGTACAGGTCGTTCTCCTTCAGCTTTTTTTTTTTTTTTATAATCTTTTTATTGAGGACATAACAGTGTTTTCACAAACAGTATATAGTACAGTCATTATATCAAACGTTATCATCATAACTGATTATCCAAGTTGTACATAAAGATATTACAGTCCACATATTTCTTCCCCTTTTCCTTGGCAAGGTGGGTCACTTTTGGGCCCGTGAATCAGTGTTGATTTGTATCCAGGGGTTAATAAAGAACAGAATAAACTAAACATGGAACAGTATTATTAGAAGTAACACAATCATGAAAATTGGACCTCCTTAAATGCTTCGATTAACATAACAATAACACATAGGGATTCGGTGTTCACAGTATGCACCTACTAAAGATAAAATTAAAATGGGAGAATTAGGCGTGCTAAGGTGTGCATGAACGTTTCCCACATCATATGTCTTAATAACTGAGTCCCCTAATGGTCAATAATAAAAAAAAAAAAAAGAATAGCTATGGGAATAAATATAGGCATAAATAGGCTCATGGGGGTTATCTTATTGATTTATTAAGGAGATTTAGCGCAGGAGAACACCATTACCCAGTTGATTAACGCCTGTATATGGTACATGTTTAGCAAGCAGTTAAGTTCTTATGGGCTGGAATATAGTTTGCCACCTCAAAAAATAAAAAGTGTTAGGCACTTAGCCGCTACCTCGGCCGCAGGCAGCTAAGCCGGCGCCTGCATATTGATGGACTCTGGGGGCTACCATCGCATTAGGGCTTATTAACATTTATAGTTAAGGGTTTATAAAGAAGACTAGTATTTATTTTCTCAGTAGTATAATTAGGTTTTAGAGAACTCCTATATATAGAAAGATCATGTCATTGGTTTCTATGTCTTTGTGATTATGAAGTCCTGCGTCTCCTTGGTATTTTAAATTATGTAAGAGTGGCATATGGGGAGTGGGATTATGTAGCGTTAGTTATCTGATAAAGGGAGAAGACCACCTAAAAATGAACATATGTACAGGTGAACATGTAAACAGTAAAATCCACTTTAACTATTAGAGGATATGCCTCTAGCAAAGGTGTTGCAGACTAATCTAGCATATCAGCGTGATTCAAACCTTTACTGGTATGAGGTCAGGTCCAATACAATGGTAGCTATAAGAGTGCATCCCAGCTATGCCGTGCATGTAAGAGCATGCTGGATAAGCCAATTTGTTATGATACCATGGAGCACCCCTGTTTCCGTCAGGCAGTTGAAAGTTCCTCCAGTCCGGTTACATGAGTAATCATCATAATCCAGCTGCAGATGTGGCGTCGGAACGAAGGCAGTTTGGGATGACGGTACACAGGTTTTATACTCTGTATCACCTCGTGGGTAATATACACATTATCAGTCTGGGAGGCTGTGGAATTGCCAATTATTGTGATGTCGACTAGCTTGCTCATCATGTCAGGTTTACCTTTTGGGGCCGATGTTCCTTCTCGCAAGTTAGATAGCTGATTCCGTGAGGCCACGAGAGACACATGTGAGTCCTGCAGTGAGTTCAGCTCAGCAAAGCCCCTTCTAATCAGTACAGGATGTTCAGGAGTTTTCATTATTGTGTGTTTGGTCATTGTCTGCCCGTCAACTTCGGCAGTTATTAGGCTGCCTGAATGCACTTGTATGGCTGTTGTTTCAGACTCGGCACGTTGATCCGTTATATGGCCGTGAGCCGGATCCGTGGAGCGAGATCTCCGTTGCTGAGAGGGCAAACTACCTTTACGTGGGGAAGTGTGGCCATCCACAAAAAAGCCTAGTTCTTTTGATCTGTTGGCGACATCCGACGTTGTGCTTTTGCAGGTAAAAAAGCCTATTAGATTATCATAAGGAGCTCTTTCCATCATGAGACGTAACATGCCTTCTATTTTTGCGTAATGCTGATCATAACGGTCCCATAGGCTGTGTTCTCCATTAGAAGCCATTATTCGTTGTGTTAGGATTTGTTTGTAGTGTGAGGAGGTATACTCTGTAGAGTACTGCGTTGTAGCCAGTTATGGCAAAAAAAACCTCAGTAATCCGAGGGGGAAGCGCTGCCTATTATGAGCTGCCGCTCTAGGCCTCTGTCGTCCGATTCTGGGCTCTGATGTCAATAATACAGCTCAAATGGCTAAGTTAAGCTTCCCAAAGATGAAAGCTGTGGATTATTGTGCACTTTGATGAGTTCTGCTGTAAATTTACTCCGATAATCGGCAGATTTTCAGTGTCTCTATCAGAGCTCAAGAAGATGCGACCGTTCAGGATCGCTGCTTGGACACGCCCCCCCTCCTTCAGCTTTTTTATACGAGGGTCCCTCAACAGGCACGACAGCATGAAAGAACCCATTTGAACAAGGTTGGATGCCAAGCTAATCATATCCCGTTCCTCCTCCTCACTGATCTCACTGATTGTATTTTGTTCCCCCCAGCCACATACAACACCACGGGTACCAGAGAGGTGACAACAACGAGCACCCTGGGATGCCTGTTGTGCTCGGTCTTCCTCCTCAAAGCCACATTCCTCCTCTGACTCCTCTTCCTCACAATCCTCTTCCTGCGTTGCCGCAGGTCCAGCAAGCGATGCTGATAAGGCTGTTTGTGGGGGTGATGGACACCACAACTCTTCCTCTTTCTCTTCACGCTCATCTACTGCCTGATCCAGCACTCTTTGCAGGGCACGCTCCAGGAAGAATTCAAATGGTATGATGTCGCTGATGGTGCCTTCGGTGCGACTGACGAGGTTTGTCACCTCCTCAAAAGGACGCATGAGCCTACAGGCATTGCGCATGAGCGTCCAGTAATTTGGCAAAAATATCCCCAGCTCCCCAGAGGCTGTCCTAGCACCCCGGTCATACAAATAATCATTAACAGCTTTTTCTTGTTGGAGCAGGCGGTCAAACATTAGGAGTGTTGAATTCCACTGTGTCGGGCTGTCGCAAATCAAGCGCCTCACTGGCAGGTTGTTTCGACGCTGGATATCGGACAAGTTCACCATGGCCGTGTAGGAACGCCTGAAATGGCCACACACCTTCCTGGCCTGCTTCAGGACGTCCTGTAAGCCAGGGTACTTATGGACAAATCGTTGTACAATTAGATTACACACATGTGCCATGCACGGCACATGTGTCAACTTGCCCAATTTCAATGCCGCCACCAAATTACTTCCATTGTCAGAAACAACCTTGCCAATCTCCAGTTGGTGCGGAGTCAGCCACTGATCCACCTGTGCGTTCAGGGCGGTCAGGAGTGCTGGTGCGGTGTGACTCTCCTCTTTCAGGCAAGTCAACCCCAAGACGGCGTGACACTGCCTTACCCGGGAAGTAGCATAGTACCTGGGGAGCTGGGGGGGTGCCATAGATGTGGAGCAAGACGCAGAAGTTGAAGAGGATTCAGCCGAGGAAGAGGATGGAGTAGGAGGAGTAGAGGAGGTAGCAGCAGGCCTGCCTGCAAGTCGTGGCGGTGTCACCAACTCTTCTGCAGAGCCACGCATTCCATGCTTGTCAGAAGTCAGCAGGTTTACCCAATGCGCAGTGTAGGTGATATACCTGCCCTGACCATGCTTTGCAGACCAGCTATCCGTGGTCATATGGACCCTTGCCCCAACGCTGTGTGCCAGACATGCCATAACTTCCTTTCTCACAACAGAGTACAGGTTTGGGATTGCCTTTTGTGAAAAGAAATTTCTGCCGGGTACCTTCCACTGCGGTGTCCCAATAGATACAAATTTTTTTAAAGCATCAGACTCCACCAGGTTGTATGGTAAAAGCTGGCGGGCTAAGAGTTCAGACAAGCCAGCTGTCAGACGCCGGGCAAGGGGGTGACTTTGAGAATTTGGCTTCTTACGCTCAAACATGTCCTTGACAGACACCTGACTGTGGGCAGATGACCAGGAACTGCTACGTAAGAGAGACTGAGTGGAGGATGGTTGAGAGGGGGCAAGGAGGACAGCACTGGTTGACGTGGCTGAAGATGCTGGAGCAGGAGGAGGAGGGCGGCTTTCACTTTGTGTGCTGCTTCTACTCATGTGTTCTTCCCATCGGCCTTTGTGATGGGAGACCATGTGCCTTCGCAAAGCAGTTGTACCTAGGTGGGTGTTGGACTTCCCACGACTCAGTTTCTTTTGGCACAGGTTGCAAATGGCATCGCTGTTGTCAGAGGCAGACACACAAAAAAATGCCACACTGCTGAGCTCTGCGATGACGGCATTCTGGTGGTGGCAACAGCATGCGTTGATGGGCGTCGGCGTGCTGTCTGGCTGATCCCTGGTGACGATGCATGCTGTCTGACTGTGCCACTATCTCCTTGAGACGACCTCCCCATGCTTCCAAATCGTCTCCTCCTCCTCTCTGTCTCCCCATCTGAACTTTCCCCCTCTTCTTCTTCTCTTCTAGCAGGCACCCACGTGACATCCACCGACACATCATCATCAACCGCTTCACTTGTATCTGAAACATCAAGAAAGGAAGCAGCAGCGGGTACAACATCATCATCATCATCATCATCACACTGATCACTATTATCTACATCCTCTGTCAATGATGGTTGCGCATCACTCATTTCTTCCAAATGATGTGTCAATAACTTGTGTGACAGATCAAGTGAAGCGGCTGTGGTGCTAGTGTTGGTGGTGGCGACAGGCGGGGGAGTGGCACTGGTCACTTGAGACCTGCCCAAAGCACAGCTGGACGTAGATGGTGCGTCAAGGTTAGGAGGACTAGCAGCGGAAGCTGAAGAAGATTGGGTGTCCTGTGTTAGCCATTCAACTAGGTCCTCCTCAGAAGTTTTCGCATCCCCCCTGGCACCCGGCGTCTGAACAATGTGCATATTTGTAGGGTCTAAAGGAATCACAGCACTACGACCACGACCACGGAACCTGTGGGGTGGCCTGCCTCTGCCTGTCATTTTTTTAAAAATGGACACTAACAATACTATTACACCAATTGAGTGGTGGCACTGTGAAAGTGGGCACAGTATACGCTGTGATACTGACAACAACAAAAAAGACAGATGTTTTAAAAATAACAAATTGTTAATTTTTTTAAATATTACAAGTACTGTGACAACAAATATGATTGTTTGGCACTAGTTGGCAAATGGGCCTGTCTGGCACACACGCTGGGAGAAAGGAAACTGCAATTCAATGGCACTAGGAGACTGAAGAATCACAGTCAAAACAGTTATGATTAACAAAAATTCCAATCCTGTGACAATAAATATGATTGGTGGCACTAATTGGCTAGTTGGGACTGGCACACAGGCAGGCAGGAGGAAAATGCAATTCAAGGGCAGATTGCAGATTGACTGTCAAAGGCAAGGACTGCAGATTGACAGTCAAAACAGTGATGATTGACAAAATTTTTGCAATACTGTTAAAAGAAATATGATTGCTGGCACTAATTGGATAGTTGGGCCTGGCACACAGGCTGGCAGGCAGTAGCAAAGTGCAATTCAATGGCACGAGCAAACTGAGGACTAAGATCAACAATCAAATTTTTTTTATTTTTAATTAGTAACTATACTGTGACAACAATTAGGATTGGTGTAAATAGTTGGCAAGACGGTCTGGCACAAAAGGCTGGCAGGCAGGAGGTAAATGCTATTCAAGGACATTAGGAGACTGAATACTGACAGTCAAAACAGTGATGATTGACAATTTTTGCAATACTGTTAAAAAAAATAGGATTGCTGGCAATAATTGGCTAGGTGGGCCTGGCACACAGCAGGCTGCAAGGCAGGAGGAAAGTACAATTCACTGGCACCAGCAAACTGAGGATTCCCAACAAATATTAACCAAAATTTTAATTTTTAATTACTAAGAATACTGTGACAACAAATATGATTGGTGTAAATATTTTTCAAGTAGGCCTGGCACACAGGCTTGGAAGGCAGTAGAAAAGTGCAATTGTAGGGCACGAGCAAACTGAGGATTAAGATCAACAATCAAATATTTTTTAATTTTAATTAGTAACTATACTGTGACAACAATTAGGATTGGTGTAAATAGTTGGCAAGACAGCCTGGCACAAAAGGCTGGCAGGCAGGAGGTAAATGCAATTCAAGGACACTAGGAGACTGTATACTGACAGTCAAAACAGTGTTGATTGACAATTTTTGCAATACTGTTAAAAGAAATAGGATTGCTGGCAATAATTGGCTAGGTGGGACTGGCACACAGCAGGCTGCAAGGCAGGAGGAAAGTGCAATTCACTGGCACCAGCAAACTGAGGATTCGCCACAAATATTACCCCAAATTTTAATTTTTAATTACTAAGAATACTGTGACAACAAATATGATTGGTGTAAATATTTTTCAAGTAGGCCTGGCACACAGGCTTGGAAGGCAGGAGAAAAGTGCAATTCTAGGGCACGAGCAAACTGAGGATTAAGATCAACAATCAAGAATTTTGTAATTTTAATTAGTAACTATACTGTGACAACAATTAGGATTGGTGTAAATAGTTGGCAAGACGGCCTGGCACAAAAGGCTGGCAGGCAAGAGGTAAATGCAATTCAAGGACACTAGGAGACTGAATACTGACAGTCAAAACAGTGATGAATGACAATTTTTGCAATATTGTTAAAAGAAATATGATTGCTGGCAATAATTGGCTAGGTGGGCCTGGCAGACAGCAGGCTGCAAGGCAGGAGGAAAGTGCAATTCACTGGCACCAGCAAACTGAGGATTCCCAACAAATATTAACCAAAATTTTAATTTTTAATTACTAAGAATACTGTGACAACAAATATGATTGGTGTAAATATTTTTCAAGTAGGCCTGGCACACAGGCTTGGAAGGCAGTAGAAAAGTGCAATTGTAGGGCACAAGCAAACTGAGGATTAAGATCAACAATCAAATATTTTTTAATTTTAATTAGTAACTATACTGTGACAACAATTAGGATTGGTGTAAATAGTTGGCAAGACAGCCTGGCACAAAAGGCTGGCAGGCAGGAAGTAAATGCAATTCAAGGACACTAGGAGACTGAATACTGACAGTCAAAACAGTGATGATTGACAATTTTTTCAATACTGTTAAAAGAAATAGGATTGCTGGCAATAATTGGCTAGGTGGGTCTGGCACACAGCAGGCTGCAAGGCAGGAGGAAAGTGCAATTCACTGGCACCAGCAAACTGAGGATTCCCAACAAATATTAACCAAAATTTTAATTTTTAATAACTAAGAATACTGTGACAACAAATATGATTGGTGTAAATATTTTTCAAGTAGGCCTGGCACACAGGCTTGGAAGGCAGGAGAAAAGTGCAATTCTAGGGCACGAGCAAACTGAGGATTAAGATCAACAATCAAGAATTTTTTAATTTTAATTAGTAACTATACTGTGACAACAATTAGGATTGGTGTAATTAGTTGGCAAGACGGCCTGGCACAAAAGGCTGGCAGGCAGGAGGTAAATGCAATTCAAGGACACTAGGAGACTGAATACTGACAGTCAAAACAGTGATGATTGACAATTTTTGCAATACTGTTAAAAGAAATATGATTGCTGGCAATAATTGGCTAGGTGGGCCTGGCACACAGCAGGCTGCAAGGCAGGAGGAAAGTGCAATTCACTGGCACCAGCAAACTGAGGATTCCCAACAAATATTAACCAAAATTTTAATTTTTAATTACTAAGAATACTGTGACAACAAATATGATTGGTGTAAATATTTTTCAAGTAGGCCTGGCACACAGGCTTGGAAGGCAGTAGAAAAGTGCAATTGTAGGGCACGAGCAAACTGAGGATTAAGATCAACAATCAAATATTTTTTAATTTTAATTAGTAACTATACTGTGACAACAATTAGGATTGGTGTAAATAGTTGGCAAGACAGCCTGGCACAAAAGGCTGGCAGGCAGGAAGTAAATGCAATTCAAGGACACTAGGAGACTGAATACTGACAGTCAAAACAGTGATGATTGACAATTTTTGCAATACTGTTAAAAGAAATAGGATTGCTGGCAATAATTGGCTAGGTGGGTCTGGCACACAGCAGGCTGCAAGGCAGGAGGAAAGTGCAATTCACTGGCACCAGCAAACTGAGGATTCGCCACAAATATTACCCAAAATTTTAATTTTTAATTACTAAGAATACTGTGACAACAAATATGATTGGTGTAAATATTTTTCAAGTAGGCCTGGCACACAGGCTTGGAAGGCAGGAGAAAAGTGCAATTCTAGGGCACGAGCAAACTGAGGATTAAGATCAACAATCAAGAATTTTTTAATTTTAATTAGTAACTATACTGTGACAACAATTAGGATTGGTGTAATTAGTTGGCAAGACGGCCTGGCACAAAAGGCTGGCAGGCAGGAGGTAAATGCAATTCAAGGACACTAGGAGACTGAATACTGACAGTCAAAACAGTGATGATTGACAATTTTTGCAATACTGTTAAAAGAAATATGATTGCTGGCAATAATTGGCTAGGTGGGCCTGGCACACAGCAGGCTGCAAGGCAGGAGGAAAGTGCAATTCACTGGCACCAGCAAACTGAGGATTCCCAACAAATATTAACCAAAATTTTAATTTTTAATTAATAAGAATACTGTGACAACAAATATGATTGGTATAAATATTTTTCAAGTAGGCCTGGCACACAGGCTTGGAAGGCAGTAGAAAAGTGCAATTCTAGGGCACAAGCAAACTGAGGATTAAGATCAACAATCAAATATTTTTTAATTTTAATTAGTAACTATACTGTGACAACAATTAGGATTGGTGTAAATAGTTGGCAAGACAGCCTGGCACAAAAGGCTGTCAGGCAGGAGGTAAATGCAATTCAAGGACACTAGGAGACTGAATATTTGCAGTCCAAAAAATTATGATTTTTATTTTTTTATATACTGTTACAAGAATTATGATTGGTGCCACTAATTGGCTAGTTGGGCCTGGCACACAGGCTGGCAGATATGAGTCGTGGATGGTAGGTAGGGCAGCAATTTAACACAGTATGCTGTGTAAGTGACAAAAACACAGGCCTGATAGAAAATTAAGTTAGATTACACTAGCAAAATATTTAAAAATTTTAGATATTAATATTAAAATAATGTTAAGAAGTGCAATGCACATATGAGTGGTCGCACTGGCTGGCTGCTACGTAGGGCAGCAATTAACAACAGTATGCTTTGTAAGTCAGATAGACAGTTAGACACAGGCCTGATAGAAAATAAAATTAGATTACACTAGCATAATGATTTAAAGACTTTTTTTTGGCAATTTAAAGAAAAAGGTTAATCACATAAATATGAGTCGTGGCTGTCTAGCCTTGGAAGGGCAGCTATTAAAAACAGTAGGCTATGTAAGTCAGATACACACACGCCTGATAGAAAATACTATTAGATTACACTAGAAAAATGATTTAAATTATTTTTGGGGGGGGGGGGGGAATTAAAAAAAAGTTAAACACATATGAGTCGTGGCTCATAGACTAGGGAGGGCAGCAAGTAAACACAGTAGGCTCTGTATGTCAGCAAAACACACAGGACTGATAGAAAATTATATTAGATTACACTATCAAACACATTTAAAAATTATTTTTTTTAAATTTAAATTAAGGTGAAGAAGATATGAGTGCTGGGTGGATGCCTGGCACAGACCAATTAACCAAAAGACTGAAAAAAAATGAGGTATATTAATGCTGAGTGAGCCTGACAGACACAGGCCTGATAGTAAATGTAATTAGATTACACTAGCAAAATATTTTTTTTTATTTTTTTTTTAATTTAAAATAATGTTATAAACCGATATTAACACTGGTGGCTGGCACAGAGCAATGAACCAGAGTATATGCTGTGTGACACAAGCCTGATAGAAAATGAAAAAAAATTACACTAGCAAAATAATTAAATTTTTTGGTTAGTTAAATTTAAACTAATGTTGTTAGGGAGATATCAGTGGTGGCAGTAATCACAGCAGCATATGCTGTGAGCCTTAAACACACAGCCTGAAAGCCAGGCAAATGCTGATAAAAAAAAAACGAAAAAAAACGGCACGAAATATAGCCCTAAAAAGGGCTTTTTGGGGTGCTGTGCTTGCAGCAGAGATGAGTGGAGTCCTTCTGGACTGTAAATACACTAGCCTAGCTATGTTTTTCCTATTAATGTCAGGAGCAAAAACACAACACGTCCTCTCATTAAGAAAGCAAGGTCGTTATGAGTCTAAAATGGCGGATTCCGAGTAGCTGGGAGGGTCTGTGAGGGAGTGTCTGATGTTGATTGGCTCTAATGTGTCAGACGGCTGTGACATAAATTGTCAAAGTTTCCTCAATGATGACACATAGGGGCGGATCGAACATCGCCATGTGTTCGCCCACAAACGCGAACAAGCTATGTTCGCTGTGAACCGTTCGCGGGCGAACAGTTCGGGACATCACTAATTATTAGGTTTCCATCTTACAGGTAGCAATGTTTATAAATCATGGTGGGATTACTTTTCAAAATAAGGCTAATAGTATAGGGGATAATAAATGCAGAAAAAAAGACTTCTGATGGTTCTTGTAAACCTAATAATAAATATCTTCCTTTAGTAGCAGTTAATATGAGGTGATCTCACAATTCCAGCTACAATGTGAGCACCCAATTTTTGTATTCAAGTAATAAAGAACATCTGGGCAGCATTTATCAGCTCTAATGTGACAGACTTTTTTTATTTGACTATAAAGTGTTTGGAGCTTACTGCTCTCTGGTATGTTTCAGAATATAAAGTTATTGATCACTGATTAATATCCTTTTTAAATATTGCAGAAGTAGATAAATACTTTAATATTAAATGTGCAGAAATAAACAAATAACACATCTGTGTTTGAGTGACATGTGAAATGTATCAGTATACACATATACAACATATGTTAGAGCATAGTAGATGAGGTTGAAAAAAGACAGAAGTCCATCGAGTTCAACCTATACAAATCTAATATATTTACAAAAAAAAGCTCCAGTTGAGCTTAAATGAACCCAACTAAAAGGTGACCCATTTAATACAAGCAATCATATCCAGAAATGTATCCAAACAATTTTTAAATGTATCTAGGGTATTGGCATTTACTACCTCCTTTGGTAATGAGTTCCACAATTTTATTGCTCTGACAGTGAAAAAACGTTTCCGTTGCAGGAGATTTCTCCTTTCCTCCAACCTTAAATTGTGCCCTCTTGTCACAAACAATTTTCTTGGAATAAACAGAGCTTCTGCCATCTCTGTACATGGGCCTTTAATATATTTATATAAAGTAATCATGTCACCTCTCAAGCGCCTTTTTTCTAGAGAAAACAGACCCAGTTTGGCTAGCCTCTCCTCATAGCTTAAATTCTCCATTGCCCTACTCTGAACTTTTTCTATTTCTGCAATATCTTTTTTTTCTGCAATCGGTAATCCTGCTCTGACCTAATGACCTTACTTAACTTGGTATAATCTGCAAAAATAGAGATGTCACTATTTAATCCTTGCTCCAAGTCATTAATAAAAATATTAAAAAGAACAGGGCCCAGTACTGATCACTGGGAGACTCCACTGATTACCTTTGTCCAATCTGAGTATGATGATTATTTATCCATGAGCTAACATTTTCAGCTATTCCCAGTCCCTTAATTTTGTGCATTAATCTCTTATGTGGCACTGTATCAAATGTCTTTGCAAAAGCTAAGTATATCACATAAACTGATTCCCCTTTATCTATATTTTTACTTCCTCATATAATATAATTAGATTAGTTTGACATGATCTATTTCTCATTAAACCATGCTGATTTGAACTCATAATCTTGTTTACACAAATATGCTCATCAATATAATCCCTTATAATCCCTTCAAATATCTTCCCCACTATTGGTGTCAGACTAACTGGTCTATAGCTTCCTAGATCATCCCTGCTTCCCGTTTTGAAGAGTGGCACCACATCAGCTTTACGCCAATCCTGGGGTACTATGCCTAGGGATAATAAATCTTGAAAAATTAAGAGTAGAGGTTTGTCTATAACAGTGCTAAGTTTCCGTAACACCCTTGGGTGTATTCCATCTGGGCCTGGAGTTTTATTTACCTTAATATTATTAAGTTTTTTCCTGATATCCTCTAGACATAACCCAGTTAATGGTATGGGCTGGCATGTTCTAGTTTGTTCCAAAGTATCCTCCATTGGTTCATCTCTATACTGAAAATAAGAACTAGTTTAATACCTCAGCCTTCTCTCTGTCACTGTTAATCATGCTACCCTCCACGCATTTTAATGTACCAATATTGTCCTTAGTTTTTTGCTATTTATGTACTTAAAGAATCTTTTAGGGTTAGACCTAGAATCCTTTGCAATTAATCTTTGATTTTCAATTTTGGCTAATTTGATTGCCTTTTTTGCATGCTTTGTTACATTCCTTATAAATTTGGTATGTTGAGTCTGTACTATTTTCTTTGAATAATTTAAATGCCCTACGTTTTTCCTAATTTCTCATTTTTATTAAGCCACATTGGCTTGGATTTTTTATTTTTATAACCATATGGTATATGTTGATATCTATATTGCATACTGTTTCATACTTGTTCATTAAAACACTGCATCCACAGAAATCTGAAGTAAATTGTTTTATATTGAGTAGTTAATTTATCAGGATCAATTTTTTTTTGTGTTCCCATGCAAAACTGAAGAACTCATTTTGAAATAAAGATGGCTGCCAAGAGAAATGCAGAATGACTCACGCCATGTATCATAAATTATAAATGTATGACCCATCAGGTGTTATGGCAATATGAAAATTATAAAATGCTTTATGACAATGTTCTCATATTTGGCAAAATATTTTACATTATGGGATATGCTTCCTGCACAAATACTTATCCTTATTAAATCATCCGTTTTAGAAATATTGCAACTACAACTAGATATTCTTTACATTTGTGTGTCGCTTCATTATAGAAGGATGGGCATAAAGATGAGATACTCTGTGTTACATCATTTCCTCCAAACCTGTTGGCTACATCCAGTTTTGATGGTGAAGTTGTTGTGTGGAATCTGATATCTGGGAACATATTCTGTTGTCTTAGTGATTCAAAACAAGTTGCACCAAAGGATATAACAGGTGATTTTTATTTAAATAATGTTCTTTTTTAAAAAAAAAAAAAAAAAAAAGATTAATATAACCATCAAAGATACACCACACAGCTTTTAACTGAGATAATATTCATCTATGTTACATTTTCATATGCTACTTGATGTACTGCAAGCACATTCATAACACCATATATTTACACTGAAAAACTTGATTTTTTTTTCTCATTTGAATAATTTATAGTAGTTGTCCATAATTTTATCATAGATTTGAAGAATTATTTCTTTTTCTCCCCACAAAAGCAGATACCTATAGTTGCCTCTACTTAAGCATATTGTTCCCCATATAGTTGGAGTTTTAAACAGGGGTCAGCCACATTAATTAATTTATATAACTGTTTTAAAAAAAAAAAAAATAACTTGAATATTGAAAATACATATTTCTTTAATGATATCTTTAAATAATTAATTTATTAAAAAACATTAAGCACTAACACCATTTACTTTAAGCTAACGCCATTAATTTCTAAATGACAATGTTCATTTAACTGTTGCAAATTATAGTATTGAGCAGTTTTTGGTAAATTGTTTTTATTTTCTCTCACACATAACATAAAAGCTATAATTGTAATGAGCAAAACAACAGAAATGCTGAAGTTATCAGGGTGTGCAAATATGTACCAAACACTATAGCACTTTAAAGGGATAGTATAGTCAAAATGAAACTTTCATGATTCGGATAGAGCATGGAATTTTAAGCAACTTTCTAATTTACTCCTATTATCAATTTTTCTTTGTTCTCTTGGTATCTTTATTTAAAAAATCTGGAATGTAAAGCTTAAAAGCCAGCCCATTATTAGTTCAGCACCTGGTAGTGCTTGCTGATTGGTATCTAAATGTAGCCATCTAATCAGCAAGCACTACCCTGGTGCTGAACCAAAAATGGGCCGGCTCCAAAGCTTACTTTCCAGCTTTTTAAAATAAGATACCAAGAGAACGAAGAAAAATTGATAATAGAAGTAAATTAGAAAGTTGCCTAAAATTGCATGCTCTATCTGAATCATAAAAGTTTATTTTTGACTAGACTATCCCTTTAACACTATAAATAGTTCCTGAGCAAAAATGTGTATGTTTCAATTCTTCAATCCTACACTAGGCAGCTTTTCTTAACAGATTGCTTCTTTCTGCTCTATACAATCTCTAGAAAAATAAAATTAATAGAAGATCTCTCATGGTGCAGTATCTCTGTAAAAAAATATAGAAGGAAGAATTAAACCCCCTTCAGGAATTAAGAAGCAGGTCCAGGGGCTATTCATGAAGTGAGACATTAGGTTTTCCCATTAAATCCAGCCTCCTGTCATCATCCACTAGCTTAGCTTGGAAACTGTATCAATATCCAGAATGTCCTCAGTGGTGCCAGTGCCAAGTGAGCAGATTAGCTGGTAATAGGAGCAATATCAAGAATGATCTCTGTATAGTACATAAACCATCTAAAGGGTACCCAACAGGTTGAACCACGGTTGTTGATAATATGGTTTATTAAAAACAATTCCTAGGAATTTATTGACATATGGTTGTTACATCAGGCATATATGAGGAGCATTTTATTTTTCTAGAGATAAATGTAATGCAACTATACCAAAGATTATCATTGAACCTACAGGTCATTAACTAGGATTAAATACCTCTGCTAAATGAGATATTGATTGAAACAAATATATTAAAATGTTGTGCAATAAAGACCAAGTGTCTGCTTCACTACTATGCCCTTTTAAACTATACAGGTGGCCCTTGGTTTACAACGGTTCAATTTGCACCGTTTCAGAATAACAACCTTTTTTTCAGTCATATGACTGCTACTGAAAAGCATTGAGAAGCAGTGCATTGATTAAAATAGCCAGTAGGTGGAGCTGTCCACTTGTGGTGCAGCAAAGATATGCAAGCCAAGCAAGCTGAAATTAATCAGTTTAACCAGACCTGAGCTATCTAGCAGCTTGCAAAGGAACAAGATTTTCCTGTCTATAAATCAGTCCAGATTGGAATGCATAGAAAGAACTGTTTGCAGAAAAATGCAAGTAAAGTCTGTGTTGTGTGATTATTTTATTAGGTTTATAATGCTGTTTAGCATTTAAAGTCTTCATTTCAAAGCTTTAAAAATAATGTATTAGGAGTTACTTATGCCAATTTTGAGAGGGGCCTGGAACCTAACTCCCTCACTTCCCATTGACTTACATTATAAACTGGGTTTCAATTTACAGCGGTTTTGATTTACAACCATTC
The DNA here is from genome assembly GCF_027579735.1 of Bombina bombina. Lineage (NCBI taxonomy): Eukaryota > Metazoa > Chordata > Amphibia > Anura > Bombinatoridae > Bombina > Bombina bombina. The sequence continues at coordinate 1,038,067,916 of NC_069500.1, read as the reverse complement.
CTCCTGGAACTTAACCCCGGCGTAAACTGAGGGCTACCTGTACATTTATAATATATAACGTATGTAGAATTTTAAATCAACTTTGGAAAGCTTCTTAGATGGGCTGGATAGAGTTTTCCCCTGCTTTCTGCCTAAACCGGACATCTTCTAGTTTGAGAAGAGAAGAACAAATAATAATTATAAAATATTAACACATTAGCTTTACAATTATTTTAATTGTTAATGAGACATCTGCTTTTTTAAATGTAATAATTCACCATGTTTGTTTGTTTGAACGTGACTGGTTTGCATTTTTGGGAATCAATCAGTTATTTATGAAATAAATAATATTTATTAATAACGTTTGGTAAATATCTGAATATTATAATTTTTTGTACTTATGTGAATGATACCTTTTGCTAAAATAAATCTTTTGCACAGATGCCCTAGTCATCAATAAAGTTGTTTTTATCCAGTCAAGGATCGAACAAAAAAATGAATCTGCTGTTTTAATTGCTAGTGGACCAAGGGGTAAGTCTTTGCTTATATCTCTGATTGTATATATTTATGGTAACACATTTGTTGCTGATTTATTGACTTATCAATCACAAGGACAAAAACTTTAGATGTCTAGAACATATTATTCATAATAGTAAAATCTCTGACTCCTATATTATATATTCAGTGGGCTTTAGAGCGCCTGATTACCCTCCACCTGACAGTCGTAAAATATATGTAACTATTGTTAAAGCAAAAAAACATAATTTCTCCAACATTGGTGTGTCCGGTCCACGGCGTCATCCTTACTTGTGGGATATTCTCTTCCCCAACAGGAAATGGCAAAGAGTCCCAGCAAAGCTGGTCACATGATCCCTCCTAGGCTCCACCCACCCCAGTCATTCTCTTTGCCGTTGCACAGGCAACATCTCCACGGAGATGGTTAAGAGTTTTTTGGTGTTTAAATGTAGTTTTTATTCTTCTATCAAGTGTTTGTTATTTTAAAATAGTGCTGGTATGTACTATTTACTCTGAAACAGAAAAGGATGAAGATTTCTGTTTGTAAGAGGAAGATGATTTTAGCAGACAGTAACTAAAATCGGTTGCTGTTTCCACATAGGACTGTTGAGATGAAGTAACTTCAGTTGGGGGAAACAGTTAGCAGACTTTTCTGCTTAAGGTATGACTAGCCATATTTCTAACAAGACTGTGTAATGCTGGAAGGCTGTCATTTCCCCTCATGGGGACCGGTAAGCCATTTTCTTAGTCAAAAACAAACAGAATAAAGGGCTTATTATGGGCTAAAAAACTGGTAGACATTTTTATGGGCTAAATCGATTGCTTTATTTGTGCATATTATTCAGATTTAGGCTAATAATTGGCATTTATAATCTTGGGGATCTAAGAATCTCTGAAAAAGCTTTTAGAAGGTGTCATTTGGTATCGTATTCCCCTCAGGGCTTGGTTGGGTCTTAGCAAAGACTATATCTGGGACTGTATAGGGGTTAAATTGAAAAACGGCTCCGGTTCCGTTATTTTAAGGGTTAAAGCTCTGAAATTTGGTGTGCAATACTTTTAAGGCTTTAAGACACTGTGGTGAAATTTATTGGTAATTTTTGAACAATTCCTTCATACTTTTTCACATATTCAGTAATAAAGTGTTTTCTGTTTGAAATTTAAACGTTTTTTGTGCTTTGTTGACAAGTTTAAGCCTGTTTAACATGTCTGTACCTTCAGATAAGCTATGTTCTATATGTATGAAAGCCAATGTGTCTCCCCATTTAAATTTATGTGATAATTGTGCCATAGCGTCCAAACAAAGTAAGGACAGTACTGCCACAAATAATGATATTGCCCAAGATGATTCCTCAAATGAGGGGAGTAAACATGATAGTACATCATCTCCTACTGTGTCTACACCAGTTTTGCCCATGCAGGAGGCCCCTAGTACATCTAGTGCGCCAATACTTATTACCATGCAACAATTAACGGCTGTAAAGGATAACTCCATAGCAAATCTTTTATCCAAAATGCCTACTTATCAGAGAAAGCGCGATTGCTCTGTTTTAAACACTGAAGAGCAAGAGGACGCTGATGATAATTGTTCTGTCATACCCTCACACCAATCTGAAGGGGCCATGAGGGAGGTTTTGTCTGAGGGAGAAATTTCAGATTCAGGAAAAATTTCTCATCAAGCTGAACCTGATGTTGTGACATTTAAATTTAAATTAGAACATCTCCGCGTACTGCTTAAGGAGGTGTTATCTACTCTGGATGATTGTGACAATTTGGTCATTCCAGAGAAATTATGCAAGATGGACAGGTTCCTAGAGGTTCCGGTGCCCCCTGACGCTTTTCCTATACCCAAGCGGGTGGCGGACATAGTAAATAAAGAGTGGGAAAAGCCCGGCATACCTTTTGTTCCTCCCCCTATATTTAAGAAATTATTTCCTATGGTCGACCCCAGAAAGGACTTATGGCAGACAGTCCCCAAGGTCGAGGGGGCAGTTTCTACTCTAAACAAACGCACTACTATTCCTATCGAAGATAGTTGTGCTTTCAAAGATCCTATGGATAAAAAATTGGAAGGTTTGCTTAAAAAGATTTTTGTACAGCAAGGCTACCTTCTACAACCAATTTCATGCATTGTTCCTGTCACTACGGCAGCGTGGTTCTGGTTCGAGGAACTAGAAAAGTCGCTCAGTAGAGAAACTCTATATGAGGAGGTTATGGACAGAGTTCACGCACTTAAATTGGCTAACTCTTTTATTTTAGATGCCGCTTTGCAATTAGCAAAATTAGCGGCGAAAAATTCAGGGTTTGCTATCGTGGCGCGCAGAGCGCTTTGGCTAAAGTCTTGGTCAGCGGATGTGTCATCCAAGACAAAATTGCTTAACATTCCTTTCAAAGGTAAAACTTTATTTGGACCTGATTTGAAAGAGATTATTTCAGACATCACTGGGGGAAAGGGCCACGCCCTTCCACAGGATAGGTCTTTTAAGGCTAAAAATAAACCTAATTTTCGTCCCTTTCGCAGAAATGGACCAGCCTCTAATTCTGCATCCTCTAAGCAAGAGGGTAATGCCTCACAACCCAAACCAGCCTGGAAACCAATGCAAGGCTGGAACAAGGGTAAGCAGGCCAAGAAGCCTGCCACTGCTAACAAAACAGCATGAAGGAGTAGCCCCCGATCTGGGACCGGATCTGGTGGGGGGCAGACTTTCTCTCTTTGCTCAGGCTTGGGCAAGAGATGTTCAGGATCCTTGGGCGCTAGAAATAGTTTCTCAAGGTTATCTCCTGGAATTCAAGGAACTACCCCCAAGGGGAAGGTTCCACAAGTCTCACTTATCCTCAAACCAAATAAAGAGACAGGCATTCTTACATTGTGTAGAAGACCTGTTAAAGATGGGAGTGATACACCCAGTTCCAATAAAGGAACAAGGAATGGGATTTTATTCCAATCTGTTCGTAGTTCCCAAAAAAGAGGGAACGTTCAGACCAATTTTGGATTTGAAGATCCTAAACAAATTTCTCAGGGTACCATCGTTCAAAATGGAAACCATTCGAACGATTCTACCCACCATCCAGGAAAGTCAATTTATGACTACCGTGGATCTAAAGGATGCGTACCTACATATCCCTATCCACAAGGAACATCATCAGTTCCTAAGGTTCGCTTTTCTGGACAAACATTACCAGTTTGTGGCTCTTCCATTCGGATTAGCCACTGCTCCAAGGATTTTCACAAAGGTGCTAGGGTCCCTTCTAGCGGTTCTAAGACCAAGGGGCATTGCAGTAGTACCTTACTTGGACGACATTCTAATACAAGCGTCGTCCCTGTCAAAGGCAAAGGCTCATACGGACATCGTTCTAGCCTTTCTCACATCTCACGGATGGAAGGTGAACAAAGAAAAGAGTTCTCTGTCCCCGTCAACAAGAGTTCCCTTCTTGGGAACAATAATAGATTCCTTAGAAATGAGGATTTTTCTGACAGAGGTCAGAAAATCAAAACTTCTAAGCTTTTGTCAAGTGCTTCATTCTGTTCCTCGTCCTTCCATAGCGCAGTGCATGGAAGTAATAGGATTGATGGTTGCAACAATGGACATAGTTCCCTTTGCACAAATTCATCTAAGACCATTACAACTGTGCATGCTCAAACAGTGGAATGGGGATTATACAGACTTGTCTCCAATGATTCAAGTAGATCAAAAGACCAGAGATTCACTCTGTTGGTGGCTGACCCTGGACCATCTGTCTCAGGGAATGAGCTTCCGCAGGCCAGAGTGGGTCATTGTCACGACCGACGCCAGTTTAGTGGGCTGGGGTGCGGTCTGGGAATCCCTGAAAGCTCAGGGTCTATGGTCTCGGGAGGAGTCTCTTCTCCCGATAAACATTCTGGAACTGAGAGCGATATTCAATGCTCTCAGAGCTTGGCCTCAACTAGCAAAGGCCAAATTCATAAGGTTCCAATCAGACAACATGACGACTGTTGCTTATATCAATCATAAAGGGGGAACAAAGAGTTCCCTGGCGATGAAAGAAGTGACCAAAATAATTCAATGGGCGGAGGATCACTCCTGCCACTTGTCTGCGATCCACATCCCAGGAGTGGAAAATTGGGAAGCGGATTTTCTGAGTCGTCAGACATTTCATCCGGGGGAGTGGGAACTCCATCCGGAAATCTTTGCCCAAATAACTCAATTATGGGGCATTCCAGACATGGATCTGATGGCGTCTCGTCAGAACTTCAAGGTTCCTTGCTACGGGTCCAGATCCAGGGATCCCAAGGCGACTCTAGTAGATGCACTAGTAGCACTTTGGACTTTCAACCTAGCTTACGTATTCCCACCGTTTCCTCTCATTCCCAGGCTGATAGCCAGGATCAATCAGGAGAGGGCCTCGGTGATCTTGATACCTCCTGCGTGGCCACGCAGGACTTGGTATGCAGACCTGGTGAATATGTCATCGGCTCCACCATGGAAGCTACCTTTGAGACAGGACCTTCTTGTTCAAGGTCCATTCGAACACCCAAATCTGGTCTCCCTCCAACTGACGGCTTGGAGATTGAACGCTTGATTCTATCAAAGCGTGGGTTTTCAGATTCGGTGATAGATACTCTGGTTCAGGCCAGAAAACCTGTAACTAGAAAAATTTACCATAAAATATGGAAAAAATATCTGTTGGTGTGAATCCAAAGGATTCCCATGGAATAAGATAAAAATTCCTAAGATTCTCTCCTTTCTTCAAGAAGGTTTGGAGAAAGGATTATCTGCAAGTTCTCTAAAGGGACAGATCTCTGCTTTATCGGTCTTACTACACAAAAGACTGGCAGCTGTGCCAGATGTTCAAGCTTTTGTTCAGGCTCTGGTTAGGATCAAGCCTGTTTACAGACCTTTGACTCCTCCCTGGAGTCTAAATCTAGTTCTTTCAGTTCTTCAAGGGGTTCCGTTTGAACCCTTACATTCCATAGATATTAAGTTACTATCTTGGAAAGTTTTGTTTTTGGTTGCAATTTCTTCTGCTAGAAGAGTTTCAGAGTTATCTGCTCTGCAGTGTTCTCCTCCTTATCTGGTGTTCCATGCAGATAAGGTGGTTTTGCGTACTAAGCCTGGTTATCTTCCTAAAGTTGTTTCTAACAAAAATATTAACCAGGAGATAGTTGTACCTTCTTTGTGTCCGAATCCAGTTTCAAAGAAGGAACGTTTGTTACACAATTTGGACGTTGTCCGTGCTCTAAAGTTCTATTTAGAGGCTACTAAAGATTTCAGACAAACATCTTCCTTGTTTGTTGTTTATTCTGGTAAAAGGAGAGGTCTAAAAGCGACTTCTACCTCTCTTTCCTTTTGGCTTAAAAGCATTATCCGATTGGCTTATGAGACTGCCGGACGGCAGCCTCCTGAAAGAATCACAGCTCACTCCACTAGGGCTGTGGTTCCACATGGGCCTTCAAGAACGAGGCTTCTGTTGACCAGATATGTAAGGCAGCGACTTGGTCTTCACTGCACACTTTTGCCAAATTTTACAAATTTGATACTTTTGCTTCTTCGGAGGCTATTTTTGGGAGAAAGGTTTTGCAAGCTGTGGTGCCTTCCGTTTAGGTGACCTGATTTGCTCCCTCCCTTCATCCGTGTCCTAAAGCTTTGGCATTGGTTCCCACAAGTAAGGATGACGCCGTGGACCGGACACACCAATGTTGGAGAAAACAGAATTTATGCTTACCTGATAAATTACTTTCTCCAACGGTGTGTCCGGTCCACGGCCCGCCCTGGTTTTTTAATCAGGTCTGATGAATTATTTTCTTTAACTACAGTCACCACGGTACCATATGGTTTCTCCTATATATATTTCCTCCTGTCCGTCGGTCGAATGACTGGGGTGGGCGGAGCCTAGGAGGGATCATGTGACCAGCTTTGCTGGGACTCTTTGCCATTTCCTGTTGGGGAAGAGAATATCCCACAAGTAAGGATGACGCCGTGGACCGGACACACCGTTGGAGAAAGTAATTTATCAGGTAAGCATAAATTCTGTTTTATGTAAGAACTTAGTCATTATCCCATACGTGACTAGCTCATGGACTCTTGCTAATTACATGAAAGAAAACATAATTTATGTAAGAACTTACCTGATAAATTAATTTCTTTCATATTAGCAAGAGTCCATGAGCTAGTGACGTATGGGATATACATTCCTACCAGGAGGGGCAAAGTTTCCCAAACCTCAAAATGCCTATAAATACACCCCTCACCACACCCACAAATCAGTTTAACGTATAGCCAAGAAGTGGGGTGATAAGAAAAAAGTGCGAAAGCATAAAAAATAAGGAATTGGAATAATTGTGCTTTATACAAAAAAATCAAAACCACCACAAAAAAGGGTGGGCCTCATGGACTCTTGCTAATATGAAAGAAATGAATTTATCAGGTAAGTTCTTACATAAATTATGTTTTCTTTATGTAATTAGCAAGAGTCCATGAGCTAGTCACGTATGGGATAATGACTACCCAAGATGTGGATCTTCCACGCAAGAGTCACTAGAGAGGGAGGGATAAAATAAAGACAGCCAATTCTGCTGAAAATAATCCACACCCAAAATAAAGTTTAAATCTTATAATGAAAAAAAAAAACCCCTGAAATCATAAGCAGAAGAATCAAACTGAAACAGCTGCCTGAAGTACTTTTCTACCAAAAACTGCTTCAGAAGAAGAAAACACATCAAAATGGTAGAATTTAGTAAAAGTATGCAAAGAAGACCAAGTTGCTGCTTTGCAAATCTGATCAACCGAAGCTTCATTCCTAAACGCCCAGGAAGTAGAAACTGACCTAGTAGAATGAGCTGTAATCCTTTGAGGCGGAGTTTTACCCGACTCGACATAAGCATGATGAATTAAAGATTTCAACCAAGATGCCAAAGAAATGGCAGAGGCCTTCTGACCTTTCCTAGAACCGGAAAAGATAACAAATAGACTAGAAGACTTTTGGAAATTCTTAGTAGCTTCAACATAATATTTCAAAGCTCTAACAACATCCAAAGAATGCAATGATCTCTCCTTAGAATTCTTAGGATTAGGACATAATGAAGGAACCACAATTTCTCTACTGATGTTGTTAGAATTCACAACCTTAGGTAAAAATTGAAAAGAAGTTCGCAACACCGCCTTATCCTGATGAAAAATCAGAAAAGGAGACTCACAAGAAAGAGCAGATAATTCAGAAACTCTTCTAGCAGAAGAGATGGCCAAAAGAAACAAAACTTTCCAAGAAAGTAATTTAATGTCTAAAGAATGCATAGGTTCAAACGGAGGAGCTTGAAGAGCCCCCAGAACCAAATTCAAACTCCAAGGAGGAGAAATTGACTTAATGACAGGTTTTATACGAACCAAAGCTTGTACAAAACAATGAATATCAGGAAGATTAGCAATCTTTCTATGAAAAAGAACAGAAAGAGCAGAGATTTGTCCTTTCAAGGAACTTGCAGACAAACCTTTATCCAAACCATCCTGAAGAAACTGTAAAATTCTCGGAATTCTAAAAGAATGCCAGGAAAAGTGATGAGAAAGACACCAAGAAATGTAAGTCTTCCAGACTCTATAATATATCTTCCTAGATACAGATTTACGAGCCTGTAACATAGTATTAATCACAGAGTCAGAGAAACCTCTTTGACTAAGAATCAAGCGTTCAATCTCCATACCTTTAAATTTAAGGATTTGAGATCCTGATGGAAAAAAGGACCTTGCGACAGAAGGTCTGGTCTTAACGGAAGAGTCCACGGTTGGCAAGAGGCCATCCGGACAAGATCCGCATACCAAAACCTGTGAGGCCATGCTGGAGCCACCAGCAGAACAAACGAGCATTCCTTCAGAATCTTGGAGATTACTCTTGGAATAAGAACTAGAAGCGGAAAGATATAGGCAGGATGATACTTCCAAGGAAGTGACAATGCATCCACTGCTTCTGCTTGAGGATCCCTGGATCTGGACAGATACCTGGGAAGTTTCTTGTTTAGATGGGAAGCCATCAGATCTATTTCTGGAAGTCCCCACATTTGAACAATCTGAAGAAAAACCTCTGGGTGAAGAGACCATTCGCCCGGATGTAACGTTTGGCGACTGAGATAATCCGCTTCCCAATTGTCTATACCTGGGATATGAACCGCAGAAACTAGACAGGAGCTGGATTCCGCCCATACCAGTATTCGAGATACTTCTTTCATAGCCAGAGGACTGTGAGTCCCTCCTTGATGATTGATGTATGCCACAGTTGTGACATTGTCTGTCTGAAAACAAATGAACGATTCTCTCTTTAGAAGAGGCCATGACTGAAGAGCTCTGAAAGTTGCACGGAGTTCCAAAATATTGATTGGTAATCTCACCTCCTGAGATTCCCAAACCCCTTGTGCTGTCAGAGACCCCCAAACAGCTCCCCAACCTGTCAGGCTTGCATCTGTTGAAATTACAGTCCAGGTCGGAAGAACAAAAGAAGCCCCCTGAACTAAACGATGGTGATCTGTCCACCACGTTAGAGAGTGTCGTACAATCAGTTTTAAAGATATTAATTGAGATATCTTTGTGTAATCCATGCACCACTGGTTCAGCATACAGAGCTGAAGAGGTCGCATGTGAAAATGAGCAAAGGGGATCGCGTCCGATGCAGCAGTCATAAGACCTAGAATTTCCATACATAAGGCTACTGAAGGGAATGATTGTGATTGAAGGTTTCGACAAGCTGAGATCAATTTTAGACGTCTCTTGTCTGTCAGAGACAGAGTCATGGACACTGAATCTATCTGGAAACCTAAAAAGGTTACCCTTGTTTGAGGAATCAATAAACTTTTCGGTAAATTGATCCTCCAACCATGATCTTGAAGAAACAACACAAGTCGATTCGTATGAGATTCTGCTAAATGTGAAGACTGAGCAAGTACCAAGATATCGTCCAAATAAGGAAATACCACAATACCCTGTTCTCTGATTACAGACAGAAGGGCACCGAGAACCTTTGTAAAAATTCTTGGAGCTGTTGCTAGGCCAAACGGCAGAGCCACAAACTGGTAATGCTTGTCTAGGAAAGAGAATCTCAGAAACTGATAGTGATCTGGATGAATCGGAATATGCAGATATGCATCCTGTAAATCTATTGTGGACATATAATGCCCTTGCTGAACAAAAGGCAGGATAGTCCTTATAGTTACCATTTTGAATGTTGGTATCCTTACAAAATGATTAAATATTTTTAGATCCAGAACTGGTCTGAAGGAATTCTCCTTCTTTGGTACAATGAAGAGATTTGAATAAAACCCCAGCCCCTGTTCCAGAACTGGAACTGGCATAATTACTCCAGCCAACTCTAGATCTGAAACACATTTCAGAAATGCTTGAGCCTTCGCTGGATTTACTGGGACATGGGAAAGAAAAAAATCTCTTTGCAGGAGGCCTTATTTTGAAGCCAATTCTGTACCCTTCTGAAACAATGTTTTGAATCCAAAGATTGTGAACTGAATTGATCCAAATTTCTTTGAAAAATCGTAATCTGCCCCCTACCAGCTGGGCTGGAATGAGGGCCGCACCTTCATGTGGACTTGGGAGCTGGTTTTGGTTTTCTAAAAGGCTTGGATTTATTCCAGACTGGAGATGGTTTCCAAACTGATACCGCTCCTGTGGGTGAAGGATCAGGCTTTTGTTCCTTATTGTGACGAAAGGAACGAAAACGATTATTAGACCTAAATTTACTTTTAAATTTTTTATCCTGTGGTAAAAAAGTTCCTTTCCCTCCAGTAACAGTTGAGATAATAGAATCCAACTGAGAACCAAATAATTTATTACCCTGGAAAGAAAGGGAAAGCAAAGTTGACTTAGAAGACATATCAGCATTCCAAGTTTTAAGCCATAAAGCTCTTCTAGCTAAAATAGCTAGAGACATATACCTGACATCAACTCTAATGATATCAAAGATGGCATCACAAATAAAGTTATTAGCATGTTGAAGAAGATTAATAATGCTATGAGAATTATGATCTGATACTTGTTGCGCTAAAGCTTCTAACCAAAAAGTTGAAGCTGCAGCAACATCCGCTAAAGATATAGCAGGTCTAAGAAGATTACCTGAACATAAGTAAGCTTTTCTTAGAAAGGATTCAATCTTCCTATCTAAAGGATCCTTAAAGGAAGTACTATCTGCCGTAGGAATAGTAGTACGTTTAGCAAGAGTAGAGACAGCCCCATCAACCTTAGGGATTTTGTCCCAAAATTCTAATCTGTCAGATGGCACAGGATATAATTGCTTAAAACGTTTAGAAGGAGTAAATGAATTACCCGAATTATTCCATTCCCTGGAGATTACTTCAGAAATAGCATCAGGGACAGGAAAAACTTCTGGAATAACTACAGGAGATTTAAAAACCTTATTTAAACGTTTAGATTTAGTATCAAGAGGACCAGAATCCTCTATTTCTAATGCAATTAAGACCTCTTTAAGTAAAGAACGAATAAATTCCATTTTGAACAAATATGAAGATTTATCAGCATCAACCTCTGAGACAGAATCCTCTGAACCAGAGGAACCACTATCAGAATCAGAATGATGATGTTCATTTAAAAATTCATCTGAAAAATGAGAAGTTTTAAAAGACCTTTTACGTTTACTAGAAGGGGGAATAACAGACATAGCCTTCTTAATGGATTTAGAAACAAAATCTCTTATGTTAACAGGAACACTCTGAGTATTAGATGTTGACGGAACCGCAACAGGTAATGTAACATTACTAAAGGAAATATTATCTGCATTAACAAGTTTGTCATGACATTCATTACAAACAACAGCTGGAGGAACAGATACCACAAGTTTACAACAGATACACTTAACTTTGGTAGATCCAGCACCAGGCAGCGTTTTTCCAGAAGTATCTTCTGACTCAGTGTCAATCTGGGACATCTTGCAAATATGTAATAGAAAAAACAACATATAAAGCAAAATTGATCAAATTCCTTAAATGACAGTTTCAGGAATGGGAAAAAATGCCAGTGAACAAGCTTCTAGCAACCAGAAGCAATAAATAATGAGACTTAAATAATGTGGAGACAATAGTGACGCCCATATTTTTTAGCGCCAAAAAAGACGCCCACATTATTTGGCGCCTAAATGCTTTTGGCGCCAAAAATGACGCCACATCCGGAACGCCGACACTTTTGGCGCACAAAAACATAAAAAATGACGCAACTTCCGGCGACACGTATGACGCCGGAAACAGAAAAAAAAAATTGCGCCAAAAAAGTCCACGCCAAAAATGACGCAATAAAATGAAGCATTTTCAGCCGCCGCGAGCCTAACAGCCCACAGGAAAAAAAGGTCAAATTTTAAGGTAAGAAAAAAATTGATTGATTCATATGCATTATCCCAAATATGAAACTGACTGTCTGAAATAAGGAATGTTGAACATCCTGAGTCAAGGCAAAATAAATGTTTAAACACATATATTTAGAACTTTATAAAAAAGTGCCCAACCATAGCTTAGAGTGTCACAGAAAAATAAGACTTACTTACCCCAGGACACTCATCTACATGTAGTAGAAAGCCAAACCAGTACTGAAACGAGAATCAGTAGAGGTAATGGTATATATAAGAGTATATCGTCGATCTGAAAAGGGAGGTAAGAGATGAATCTCTACGACCGATAACAGAGAACCTATGAAATAGACCCCGTAGAAGGAGATCATTGAATTCAAATAGGCAATACTCTCCTCACATCCCTCTGACATTCACTGCACGCTGAGAGGAAAACCGGGCTCCAACCTGCTGCGGAGCGCATATCAACGTAGAATCTAGCACAAACTTACTTCACCACCTCCATAGGAGGCAAAGTTTGTAAAACTGATTTGTGGGTGTGGTGAGGGGTGTATTTATAGGCATTTTGAGGTTTGGGAAACTTTGCCCCTCCTGGTAGGAATGTATATCCCATACGTCACTAGCTCATGGACTCTTGCTAATTACATGAAAGAAATATAATTTATGCTTACCTGATAAATTAATTTTTTTCATGATAGTGAGAGTCCACAATCCATTACTCCTGGGATTTATACTCCTTACCACTAGGAGGAGGCAAAGATCCCAAAACTCCCAAAGCTCTTAAACACCCCTCCCACAGTACTGGAAACTAGTCTGACATATAGCCAAGCTATAAAAGAGGAAGGTAGGAAATAAAAAACAAGAGCAATACAAAAAGGAGCATGGAAAAAACAAGGTGCATAATCAAAAAATCACAATAAACTATAATTGAGCAGGGGCTCGTGGCCTCTCACCACCATGAAAGAAATGAATTTATCAGGTAAGCATGAATAATATTTTCTTTCATAAAGGTGGTGAGAGTCCATGATCCATTACTCCTGGGATCTAATACCCAAGCTGCAAAGTCCACAAGTAATCTGGGCAGGACCAGACATAGTATTCTTCATTTTTTTAAATGCAGAAAAAACATATATATATATAATACTATATTAGAAACAGCTGCCTGAAGGACTTGCCAACCTTAACAAATATGTATGGCAGACCAAAAAATTGCCTTCCAAATTAGATCAACAGAGACCTCATTATTAAAGGCACATGAAGTAGCAACTCATCTGGTAAAAAAGGGCAGAAATCTGTTGAGAAAGCTATATGGATCAAAAACTTTAACCAAGAGGTGAAATGACAACAGCCCTTTGACATATTCTTGAACCAGAAAAAAAAAAACAAGCTAGAAAATTGTCTAGAATCCTTAGTAACCTGCAAATAAAACTTCAAAACTGAACACATACAGATTATGGAGAAGCCTCTCTTTATAATTTTTTGGATTAGGACAAAAATAAAGCACAACAGTGTTGTGTTGATTTTAACAGAAGAAACCACTTTAGCAAAAAAAATAAAACCTAGTTTAAAAAACTGCCATATCCTAAAGAAAAACAAAATTTATGCTTACCTTACAAATTTCTCTCTTTCTGGATATGGTGAGTCCACGGCATCATCAATTACTGTTTGAAATATCACTCCTGGCCAGCAGGAGGAAAACAGCACCACAGCCAAGATGTTAATTATCACTCCCCTTCCCACAAACCCCAGTCATTCGACTAATTCTGACCAAGGCCTGACAAAAGGACTGTACATCTGGCACGTCCGCCAGACGCTTATGTAATAAGATAAATAAGGCAAAAATCTGACCTTTTAAGGTACTCGCTGACCAACCATTCTCCAGACCATCCTGGAGAAAAGACAAAATCCTAGGAATCCTGACCCTACTCCAAGAGTAGCCCTTGGATTCACACCAATAAAGATATTTACGCCATATGTTATGGTAAATCTTTCTAGTCACAGGCTTGCAAGCCTGAATCATGGTCTCAATGACCGGCTCAGAAAAACCACGCTTTGACAGAACTAAGCGTTCAATCTCCAAGCAGTCAGCTTCAGAGAAACAAGATTTGGATGAAGGAAAGGCCCTGAAGTAGAAGGTCCTTGCTCAGAGGCAGCCTTCAAGGTGGGAGGGATGACATCTCCACTAGGTCCGCATACCAGATCCTGCAAGGCCACGCCGGGGCAATTAGAATCACTGATGCTCTCTCCTGCTTTATATGAGCAATGACTCGTGGAAGGAGAGCAAACGGAGGAAATAGGTATGCCAACCTGAGGTCCCAAGGAACCACCAGAGCATCTATCAGAGCGGCCTGAGGGTCTCTCGACCTTGAACCGTACCTTGGAAGTTTGGCATTCTGCCGAGATGCCATCAGATCCAGCTCTGGCACCCCCCCCCCCCCCATTTGAGGGTTAAGCTGGAGAACACCTCCGGATAGAGTTCCCACTCCCCGGGACGAAAAGTCTATCTGCTCAGGAAATCCACTTCCCAGTTGACCACACCCGGAATGTAAATGGCAGATAGACAGCAATTGTGAACTTCTGCCTACTGAATAATCCAAGCCACCTCTTTCATGGCTAAGGAACTTCGAGTTTCCCCCTAGTGATTGATGTAAGCCACTGAGGTGATGTTATTCAACTGGAACCTGATAAACAGGGCTAAGGACAATTGAGACCAAGCCATCAGAGCATTGAAGATCGCCCTCAACTCCAAGATGTTTATGGGGAGAGCTGACTCTTCTTGAGTCCAGAGTCCCTGTGCCTTTAATGAGTCCCAGACTGCTCCCCAGCCCAGCTGGCTGGCATCCATTGTGACAATCACCCAGGAAGGTCTCCGGAAGCATGGTCCCCTAGACAGATTTTTCTGAGACAACCACCATGGGAGAGAGTCTCTTGTTGACTGATCTAGATCGATCCGCATGATCCCCATTCCATTGTCTGAGCATGCATAACTGCAGAGCTCTCAAATGGAATCGCGCAAAAGGAATGATGTCTATGCAAGCGACCATCAGTCCAATTACCTCTATACATTGAGTCACTGATGGCCGAACAGAAGACTGTAGTGAAAGGCAAGAGGAGAGAATCTTGGATTTTCTGACCTCCGTCAGAAATATTTTCATCGATAGCGAGTCTATTATTGTCCCTAAGAAAACCACCCTTGTAGCTGGAACAAGGGAACTCTTTTCTAGATTCACTTTACAACCATGGAACCATAGAAAAGACAACAAGATCTCAGTGTGAGATTTTCCTTGTTGAAAATATGGCACCTGAAAAAATATGTCGTCTACATAGGGCACCACGGCAATCCCCCGAGACCTGACAACTGCTAAGAGAGCCCCCAGAACCGTTGAAAAAATTCTGGGAGCAGTAGTAAGGCCAAAGGGAAGAGCCACAAACTGAAAGTGCTTGTCCAGAAAGGCAAATCTCAGATATTTGTTATGATCCTTGTGAATGGGAACATTAAGGTATGCATCCTTCAGATCTATGGTCATCATGAACTGACCCTGTTGCACTAAAGGAAGAATGGAACGTATCATCTCCATCTTGAAGGGAGGTACTCTGAGAAATTTGTTTAGACACTTTAGGTCTAGAATCGGTCTGAAAGTTCCTTCCTTTTTGGGAACAATGAACAGATTGGAGTAGAACCCTAGATCTCATTCCTGAGCTGCAACAGGTACTATCACTCCCAGGGAGGACAGATCATGTACACATTTCAAGAATGCCTCTCTTTTTGTCTGGTCTACAGATAACCTTGAGAGGTGGGACCTGCCCCTGGGAGGAAAAGTCTTGAATTCTAATTTGTAACCCTGGGATACTATGTCCACAGCCCAAGGATCTGGGACATCTCATATCCAAGCTTGAAAGAACTGAGAAAGTCTGCTCCCCACATGATCTGATCCCGGATTGGGGGCAAACCCTTCATGCTGATTTAGAGTCATCTGCAGGCTTCTTTGATTGCTTCCCCTTGTTCCAAGACTGACCGGGTTTCCAGGAAGGCTTGGACTGATCCTGGCTTGGCAGCAGCAGGGGAAGACTTACTCCTGAAGTTACGAAAGGACCGAATTTTACTCTGTCGACCGTTCGTTCTATTCTTCCTATCTTGAGGCAGAAAAGATCCTTTTCCACCCGTAATATCAAAAATAATTTCTGTTAGACCTGGACCAAACAATGTCTTACCCTTGTAAGGGAGAGCCAAAAGCTTGACCTTAGAGGAGACCAAGATTTCAACCATAAGCTCTGCGGCCTAGTACGGCGAAACCAGAAGACTTTGCTCCCAGCCTAATCACCTGCAAAATAGCATCAGAAATAAAGGAATTATACCAAATTAAGAGCTTTAATCCTGTCTTGAATCTCATCTAAAGGAGTTTCTACCTAAAGAGAACCAGACAATGCATCAAACCAGTAAGATGCAGCACTCGTCACAGTGGCAATACACACTGCAGGTTGTCATAAAAGACCCTAAATTCTCTTTAAATAAACTTCCATCTTTTTGTCCATAGGATCTTTTAAAGAGCAACTATCCTTAATAGGAATAGTAGTTCTCTTGGCTAGAGTAGAAATAGCCCCTTCTACTTTAGGAACCGTGTGCCATGGTTCCGTAATGGAGTTAGCGACTGGAAACATCTTCCTAAAAATAGGAGATGGGAAAAAGGATACACACGGCTTCTCCCACTCCTGAGTAATAATATCCATAGTCCAGTCTGGAAACGGAAAAACCTCCTTAGAAGAAGGAGCCTTCAAAGTAATTATTAAGTTTACTAGATTTCTTAGGATTGGCAATGACAGGAGTGTCTGAGTCATCCAAAGTAGCCAAAACCCTTTTAACAAAACACAAAGGTGTTCAAGCTTAAATCTGAAAGAACTTCCTTCTGTTTCAGATGAAGGAAATACAGAGTCTGAATCTGAGATTTCACCCTCAGAAAGATCCGATGCATCTTCCTCATTAGACTTACGAGAAAGAGCCATTTGAGAAACATTACTGGAATCAGAAACCTTGCCATCTGAATCCCTAGGTTCTCTCTTAGCTGCTTTTTCTATGTTAAAAGGAAAACCTAACGCCGCCAATACGGCTGAGGATACTTGAGCGGCAATTTCTGCTTTCAAATATATTCCACTAGGAGTTATAGAAGAACCGCAGGGCACTGCATGCGACGCCGTTGAGGCTTGGGACATTACAGGAGAAGGCTGTGGTATTACCTGAAGAGCGTCATCCTGAGAGACATTAGGCTCAGCAATCCAAAAAAAATTCTTTACACTCTAAGGTCTTTTTAACACATGAGGAACAGAATTGCATAGGGGAAGCAATCTGAGCCTCTAAACAGAAAAGACAAGCATTTAATTGATCCTGATCTATATTAGACATGATCGCAGTAAATTATTCACTGCTGAAAAAAAAACTACATTTTTACTGGAGACAACTTCAGTTAGGGTATCTAACGTTTATCTCACAGAAAAAAATATAACAATGATTATTTTAGCGATATGTGCTCCTAAACCTCAGGAAACCCACACCTCAGTCTTAGCTGAGGTGCCTACCTGTCACCAACTCTGGAGAGGTACTCAGATTAAATCTTCTCTCGTCACCGGCACTGCTATGAAACCAAAGCTGAAGGAAGTGTATTTCACTCCCCTCACGTGATCGGTTCAAAAATAACTGCGCCACAGAGGCGCGAATTCAGAGATGAAACTACTTCCTGGTTCCCTTAAAACATAATGCAATGCCGTCTTACCTAAAGAGCTAACCAGTTTAGAAATACACATCGTAAGCAGACATGCTAAAATGGTCTAAAAGTCACAGGACCGCAATTCTTCACCAAATAAGAAAAGACCCCTTTTCCTCAAATAAAGCATAATTGTTTCCTATTCCTAGAAACTAAAAGCCTCACATATTTTAACCCTTTCATTCCTGAAAGGATATACCATCTCAGTCACAATGCCCTGCTCCATGCCCCACTTATCCTTAGTTAAGGATTACCTTGTCCCTTATAAGTTATATGCAGAGAATACTATAAGTACATAATCTCCCCACCTGGAAGACAAAAGGCAGTTACCAGCCAATCTGCTGTCCAGCATGTAGACAGCTCCCTAGGTATGCAAGGACACAGTTCCTCACAGAGACCTGTAGGAAAGAAAGAACAGAGTCACCTACTCTGATTTTCTATACTAGGGCAGCACAATGTTAGGGAAACCCAGTAAGGCCCACCTTACAAGTCCCTAACTGCTTGAAAGCCACCATTACCCTTACTCAAGAGATTAACGTGGAATACGGCTAAACCCAAAAACTTGCTTGTAGAATTCATTTTATCAGACACCAAAATCTTCACCTCCTCCATGTACGAAGGCAAAGAGAATGACCAGGGTTTGTGGGAAGGGGAGTGATACTTAACAGCTTGGCTGTGGTGCTCTTTTCCTCCTCCTGCTGGCCAGGAGTGATATTCCCATAATTGATGATGCTGTAGACTCACCATATCTTAGGAAAGAAAACACAATAAGGATACTCATAACAAAGAGCAGACAAATCAGAAATTATTCTAGCAGAAGAAAGAGCCAAAAGAAACAAGATGAATAGGTTCAAAGGAGGAACCTGCAAAACTCTGGAAAAAAAACAAATTAAGATTTCATGAAGAAGAAACTGGTTTAAACACAGGGGTAAATCCTGACTAAGGCCTGGATATAATTCTGAATATCTAGAAATTTAGTAATCTTCATGTGAAACAAAAGAGTAAGGGCAGAGATCTGTCTCTTACAAGAAATAGTGGATAAACCCTTATCTAAACCATCCTGAAGAAAAAAAACAATGCTAGAAATTCTAAAAGAGAGCCAACTGAACCCATGTTTCACATACTAGGAAATAATAGCCTTCTACACCTTGTGAAAAAAAAGACACTGTCACAGGTTTATAAGCTGAACCAAAGTTTTAATGACAGAAAAAGAGAAACCTCTCTGCCAAGTGCGCAATCTCCAAGCCATCAAGTTTAGAGATCTTAGATCCTGATGAAAACATGGACCTTGAAACAAGTTGTAACACAGAGGAAGAGGCCATGGAAGTCAACTGGACACCTGTACCAGAACTGCAAACTAAATCCTACAAAACCAAGCTGGAGCAATAAGGATTACTGATGATACCTATGCTTGATCCAGACTATTACCCTTGGTAAAAGAACAAGAGGTGAAAAAAATTTACTGTAGGCCTGACGAAACAGCCAAGGTACTACTTAAAGTGAATGTAAATTTTGATGCTAAAAATTCAATAAAAAACAGGGGCACTTTAATTCATCAAAATTTACATTTCACTCCTGTTGTGAAAAAAAACTTACCTTTTAAACTTGACAGCAGCTCCAGCTTCCTCCGTTCGTTGCAAGCCATTTCTGATGTCAGAAATGATGGATAGGTCATCCTCCAATCACGGCTTCCCCCCCGGGGGAATCAGTGTCTGATTCAACGTCGTGATTGGAGGTAGCCGGATTCCTCATTTTAGACCCAGGAAGAGGCTTTGCAACATGGTAGAGGAAGTTGGAGCTGCTGTCAAGATTAAAAGGTAATTTTTTTTCACAACAGGAGTGAAATGTAAATTTTGATGAATTAAAGTGCCCCTGTTTTTTTATCAAATTTTTAAAAACCGGGCACTTTATCATCAAAATTTACATTCACTTTAAGCTTTCACAAACTGTGCCTTAGGATCCCTGGACCTCTCAGAGAATCTGGGGAGATAGATGTTCAAACAAAAAGCCATCAGATCTACTTCCGGAAGACCCCACAGGTCTACAAATTGGAGACTTTCAGATGAAGAGACTATTCCCTGGATGAAAGGAATGCTCTCTGCCTATGCCAGAATTTGACTAAAGGAACAAAAAAAACCTTGACTAAAGGAACAATAATGACTAGAAGCTCTACACATACCCTTATACTTCTTATACTGAGGGAGAAAGCTCCCCCCCCCCAGTCAATGTTGAAATAATGACATCCAGACCAGACCCAAACACCACCTTCCTTTAAAAAGGAAGAGACAGAAGTCTAGAATTAAAAACCATGTCAGCAGAACATTTCAACCATAAGGCCCTTAAAAACTGTTAGAGCCATATTCTTAGCACTGACTAACAACAACATTACAAATGAAAGAATTAGCTGCATTTAAGAGTTTTAATTGATTAAAAAACTCATCACCAGCAGACTCCTCAAAGGACTGCTCAAATAAACCCTCACACCAAAGGGTAGGTAGAGGTCGCAGCAACACAATTAATACTAATTGCAAGCCTAAAAATAAAACCTACTTGCTGAAAAAAGCTTTTTTTATGAAAATACTCTAAAAGAGGTACAATCCTCAAGTACGGAGACCAAAGTAAGCCCCATCCACCTTAGGGATAGATTCTAAATTAGAAGCAGGCAAAGAAAACATCCTTTTAAATCCTTAAACAGGATTAAAAAAGGATACAAGGCTTAGATCATTCTAAGAAATCTCAGAGATAGCATCAGGAACTGAAAATGCTTCAAGAGACTTAACAGAAGGTTTAAAAATTTAAACCAGCTGTTTAACCCCTTAACGACCAACGACGTATGGGGTACGTCCTGCAAAAAAATGCAGTTAATGACCAAGGACGTACCCCGTACGTCGTTGGTCTTTGAAAGCAGTGGAAGCGATCCTGATCACTTCCAACTGCTTTCATGTTATAGCAGTGATGCCTCGATATTGAGGCATCCTGCTATAACATTTTTTAGCCGTCCGATGAAGAGAGAGCCACCCTGTGGCCCTCTCTGCATCGGCCATCAATGGCCCTGTTCGTTGGTGGGTGGGAGCTGATCGTGGGAGGCGGGTGGGCGGCCATCGGTGGGGAAGGGGGGCGGGATCGAGTGCGTGCGCGGGTGCGCGAGCGGGTGCGCGCGCGCGTGCGGGTGGGAACCCTACACTATGGAACACTGTAAGGTGATACTCGGTGGGAGAGAGGGTGGGAACATTACAAATGTTAACGATCTGGGAGGGTGGGAGGTTGGGGGTTGAGGGGGGGCAGCTACACTACAGAAAATACTATTTTTAAAATAACAAAATAATAAAATGTTATAAAAAACATATTTGATTTCAAACTGGGTACTGGCAGACAGCTGCCAGTACCCAATATGGCGCATAATAAGGCCGAGAAGGGGGTTAGAGAGCTGTTTGGGGGGGGATCAGGGAAGTTGGGGGCTAAGGGGGGATCCTACAGAGCAGAATTATCTTTTTTTTTTTTTTTTTAAATCCCCAAAAAACTCTTATTTTAGTACTGGCAGACTTACTGCCAGTACTTAAGATGGCGGGGACAATTGTGGGGTGGGGGAGGGAAGAGAGCTATTTGGGAGGGATCAGGGGGTGTGATGTGTCATGTGGGAGGTTGATACCTACACTAAAGCTAAAATTAAGCCTGCAAGCTCCCTACAAGCTCCCTAATTAACCCCTTCAATGCTGGGTATTATACACGTGTGGTGCGCAACGGCATTTAGCTGCCTTCTAATTACCAAAAAGCAAAGCCAAAGCCATATATGTCTGCTATTTCTGAACAAAGGGGATCCCAGAGAAGCTTTTACAACCATTTATGCCATAATTGCACAAGCTGTTTGGGCATAATACATGTGTGGTGCGCAGTGGCATTTTGCGGCCTTCTAAATACCAAAAAGCAATGCCAAAGCCATATATGTCTGCAATTTCTGAACAAAGGGGATCCCAGAGAAGCATTTACAACCATGTATGCCATAATTGCACAAGTTGTTTGTAAATAATTTCAGTGAGAAACCTAAAGTTTGTGAAACAATTTGTGAAAAAGTGAACAATTTTTTTTATTTGATCGCATTTGGTAGTGAAATGGTGGCATGAAATATACCAAAATGGGCCTAGATCAATACTTTGGGATGTCTTCTAAAAAAAATATATACATATCAAGGGATATTCAGGTATTCCTGACAGATATCAGTGTCCCAATGTAACTAGCGCTAATTTTAAAAAAAAGTGGTTTGGAAATAGCAAAGTGCTACTTGTATTTATTTCCCTATAACTTGCAAAAAAAGCAAAGCACATGTAAACATGGGGTATTTCTAAACTCAGGACAAAATTTAGAAACTATTTAGCATGGGTGTTTTTTGGTGGTTGTAGATGTGTAACAGATTTTGGGGGTCAAAGTTAGAAAAAGTGTGTTTTTTTCCATTTTTTCCTCATATTTTATAATTTTTTTTATAGTAAATTATAAGATATGATGAAAATAATGGTATCTTTAGAAAGTCCATTTAATGGCGAGAAAAACGGTATATAATATGTGTGGGTACAGTAAATGAGTAAGAGGAAAATTACAGCTAAACACAAACACAGCAGAAATGTAAAAATAGCCTTGGTCCCAAACGGACAGAAAATGGAAAAGTGCTGTGGTCCTTAAGGGGTTAACAGACTTATCCTCAGGCATTTAGGGTGCATAACACTTCTCTTTACATATGACCCTGATGTACTGGAAATAAATGTAGTTTTTATTCTTGAAGTGCTGCTGTGTGTGGATATGTAGTGGTAGGGAAGGGTAATTCCCAGGATTAATGGACTATGGACTCTCATCACTTGTATGAAAGAATAAAAGTGTTCAGTTTGATTCAAAGTCCTATCTTGCCCAATACAAAACATTTCTCTTGCCAAAAATGACAAATTATGGGGAAAAAAACTATAATGCTAGATAGTGGTAATAATGGACAACCTTTCTGGGGCTGTGGATAAATTGTTAATCAACAGTTCAATCTCTGCCACAAACTCCAGAATGCCACCTGGCTACTGGCAACATTATAAAAGTTTACTGAACTCACATACCAATTCTAAGCAGACTACTTTGACAAGCAAAGGGTTTATTCAGCAGAGATTTTAGGCAAAAACAAGAGGTCCAGAAAATACAATTGAAATGCTGCATCCTAACTGAAGAACAGCACTAATGCATACGTGTGAGTCCAGTGTACCTAGTCGGGAAATAAACTGTTAACGGCAAGTTAGGAC
This sequence comes from Bombina bombina, assembly GCF_027579735.1. NCBI lineage: Eukaryota > Metazoa > Chordata > Amphibia > Anura > Bombinatoridae > Bombina > Bombina bombina. Next base: position 1,038,045,073 of record NC_069500.1, on the reverse strand, counting down.
AAGGAAAAAAGTTAGATTTAAAGGGACATGAAACCCACATTTTTTCTTTCATGATTTAGAAAGAGAATGCAATTCTAAACATCTTTCTAATTTACTCCTATTATCTAATTTGTTTTATTCTCTTGATATTCTTTGCTGAAAAGCATATCTAGATATGCTCAGTAGCTGCTGATTGGTTGCTGCACATAGAAGTCTTGTGTGATTGGCTCACCATGTGCATTGCTTTTTCTTCAACTAAGGATATCTAAAAAATTAAGCAAAATAAATAATAAATTGTAATGTTGTTTAAATTTGTATTCTCTATCTGAATCATGAAAGAAAGATTTTGGGTTTAGGGGCCCTTTAAGTAAAGGTAGAAATGAAACTCACTTAATGCATTTTTTTCAGTGAACATGCCAGTCCACAGGGGCACAACTAGCATTGGTGCAGTGCTAGTGGGCTCAAAGCAGCCAGTCTATGGGGTAAATGTATCATATGTAAGGTGGACATGATTTGCGGTTGAAAATCATGTCCGCCCGACATCGCTAAATTCCCGACAGCATATGCTGTTGGCATTTTAAGGGATACTAAACCCACATTTTTTTCTTTCATGATTCAGATAGATAATGCAATTTTAAGCAACTTTCTAATTTACTCCTAATATCAATTTTTCTTTGTTCTTTCGCTATCTTTATTTAAAAAAGAATGCATCTAAGGTAAGGAGCCAGCCAATTTTTGGTTCAGTGCCCTGGAGAGCACTTGTTTAATGGTGGGTGCATTTATCCACCAATCAGCAAGCACAACCCAGGCTGTGAACCAAAAATGGGCAGGCTTCTAAACTTACATTCTTGCTTTTCAAATAAAGATAGCAAGAGAATGAAAAAAACCATAATAGGAGTACATTAGAAAGTTGCTTAAAATTGCATTCTCTATCTGAATCATGAAAGAAAAAATGTGGATTCAGTGTCCCTTTAACATTGCATAAGCATTTCTTGTGAAATGCCGCCCCCTGTACATTTGCAACCAATCGGCCGCTAGCAGGGGGTGTCAATCATCCCGATCGGAACTCTGTTCAATAGGTCCATTATTGGTGCCAAAACCAACTGCACATAACATTAGTAGGGCGACAGTAGATGACTAATGGATAGTCCAGCAAAGTTGTATACGTTTTGTTCCATGTTTAGGAGCGGATGATTGCGGACTACACACTCTATAGTTGACACCCTAAAGTCTCTGACCTGAGGTCTGCGTACGCATAAAGTTGTGAGGGGCTTTATGGCCACGGTGTCTGATCTGAGGTCTTGTTACAAGCTCACTTTCCTCTTTCACCAGATCTCTAAATGGGGGTCCAGTATTACTGTGAAGCATGGCTAGCAACTCCGTTTCTCTTTTTTTTATTATGCCTTTATCATCTGAATAAAATAACGGTTTCTTGTAAGTGGATGATTAGAACATGTCATATTTCAAACACATACTGCTAGATTACGAGTTTTGTCGGTAAAGCCGTGCGTTGCTAACAAGCCTTTTTTTTTTCCAGCGCTCACTTTAAACAACGCTGGTATTACAAGTTTTCTGAATGGCTGCGTTAGCCTCAGAAAAGTGAGAGTTGAGCAAAATTTAGCTCCACTTCTCACTGTAATACCAGCGTTGCTTACGGTAGCGGTAAGCTTGCAAAACGTGCTCGAGTCTAAACACCCCTAATCTTACACTTATTAACCTCTAATCTGCCGCCCCAAACATCGTCGCCACCTGCATTATACTATTAACCCCTAATCTGCCGCTCCAGACACCGCTGCCACCTACATTATCCCAATGAACCCCTAATCTGCTGCCCCTAACATCGCCGACACCTATATTTATCAACCCCTAATCTGCCGCCCTCAACGTTGCTGCAACCTACCTACATTTAGTAACCCCTAATCTGCCGACTGGACATCGCCGCAACTATAATAAATGTATTAACCCCTAAACCGCCGCACTCCCGCCTCGCAAACACTATAATACATTTCATTAACCCCTAATCTGCCGTCCCTAACATCGCCGCCACCTACCTACAATTATTGACCCCTAATCTGCCGCCCCCAACGTCGCCGCTACTATAATAAAGTTATTAACCCCTAAACCTAACCCTAACACCCCCCTAAGTTAAATCTATTTTTAATCAATCTAAATAAAATAACTATAATTAAATAAATTATTCCTATTTAAAACTAAATACTTACCTATAAAATAAACCATAAGATAGCTACAATATAACTAATAGTTACATTGTAGCTATTTTAGGATTTATATTTATTTTACAGGCAACTTTGTATTTATTTTAACTAGGTACAATAGTTATGAAATAGTTAATAAATATTTAATAGCTACCTAGTTAAAATAATTACAAAATTACCTTTAAAATAAATCCTAACCTAAGTTACAAATACACCTAACACTACACTATCAATAAATTAATTAAATAAATTAACTACAATTATCTAAACTAAAATACAATTAACTAAAAACTAAACTATATTACAAAAACCCCCACTAAATTACAAAAAATAAAAAAATATTACAAGAAGTTTAATCTAATTACACCTAATCTAATCCTTCTAATAAAATAAAAAAGCCCCCCAAAATAATAAAATTCCCTATCCTAAACTAAATTACAAAGTAATCAGCTCTTTTACCAGCCCTTAAAAGGGCTTTTTGCGGGGCATTGCCCCAAAGTAATCAGCTCTTTTACCTGTAAAAAAAAGAAATACAATACCCCCCCAACATTACAACCCACCACCCACACACCCCTACTCTAAAACCCACCCGATCCCCCTTAAAAAACCTAACACTACCCCATTGAAGATCACCCTACCTTGAGCCGTGTTCACCCAGCCGGGCACCGATGGGGCAGAAGAGGACATCCGGACCGGCAGAAGTCTTCATCCTATCCGGGCAGAAGAGGACATCCGGACCGGCAGACATCTTCATCCAGGCAGCATCTTCTATCTTCATCCTTCCGGAGTGGAGCGGAGCCATCTTCTATCCAGCTGATGTGGAGCCATCCTCTTCAATCGAAGTCCTAACGAAGAATGAAGGTTCCTTTAAATGACGTCATCCAAGATGGCGTCCCTCGAATTCCGATTGGCTGATAGGATTCTATCAGCCAATCGGAATTAAGGTAGGAAAAATAGAATGCAAGGTCAATTCTATTGGCTGATCCAATCAGCCAATCGGATTGAACTTCAATCCGATTGGCTGATTAAATCAACCAATCAGATTTTTCCTACCCTAATTCCGATTAGCTGATAGAATCCTATCAGCCAATCGGAACTCGAGGGACGCCATCTTGGATGACGTCATTTAAAGGAACCTTCATTCTTCGTTAGGACTTCGATTGAAGAGGATGGCTCCGCGTCGGCTGGATAGAAGATGGCACCGCTCCGCTACGGAAGGATGAAGATAGAAGATGCCGCCTGGATGAAGATGTCTGCCGGTCCGGATGTCCTCTTCTGCCCCATCGGTGCCCGGCTGGGTGAACACAGCTCAAGGTAGGGTGATCTTCAATGGGGTAGTGTTAGGTTTTTTTAAGGGGGGGATCGGGTGGGTTTTAGAGTAGGGGTGTGTGGGTGGTGGGTTGTAATGTTGGGGGGGGTATTGTATTTCTTTTTTTTACAGGTAAAAGAGCCGATTACTTTGGGGCAATGCCCCGCAAAAAGCCCTTTTAAGGGCTGGTAAAAGAGCTGATTACTTTGTAATTTAGTTTAGGATAGGGATTAGGGAATTGTATTATTTTGGGGGGCTTTTTTATTTTATTAGGGGGATTAGATTAGGTGTAATTAGATTAAACTTCTTGTAATATTTTTTAATTTTTTGTAATTTAGTGGGTTTTTTTTTTTGTAATATAGTTTAGTTTATTTAATTGTATTTTAGTTTAGATAATTGTAGTTAATTTATTTAATTAATTTATTGATAGTGTAGTGTTAGGTGTATTTGTAACTTAGGTTAGGATTTATTTTAAAGGTAATTTTGTAATTATTTTAACTAGGTAGCTATTAAATAGTTATTAACTATTTAATAACTATTGTACCTAGTTAAAATAAATACAAAGTTGCCTGTAAAATAAATATAAATCCTAAAATAGCTACAATGTAACTATTAGTTATATTGTAGCTATCTTATGGTTTATTTTATAGGTAAGTATTCAGTTTTAAATAGGAATAATTTATTTAATTATAGTAATTTTATTTAGATTGATTAAAAATAGATTTAACTTAGAGGGGGGTTAGGGTTAGACTTAGGTTTAGGGGTTAATAACTTTATTATAGTAGCAGCGACGTTGGGGGCGGCAGAATAGGGGTTAATAATTGTAGGTAGGTGGCGGCGATGTTAGGGACGGCAGATTAGGGGTTAATAAAATGTATTATAGTGTTTGCGAGGCGGGAGTGCGGCGGTTTAGGTGTTAATACATTTATTATAGTTGCGGCGATGTCCGGTCGGCAGATTAGGGGTTAATAAGTGAAGGTAGGTGGGGGCGACGGGGGGGGGGGGCAGATTAGGGGTTAATAAATATAATGTAGGTGTCAGCGATGTTAGGGGCAGCAGAATAGGGGTTCATAGGTATAATGTAGGTGGCGGCGATGTCCGGTCGGCAGATTAGGGGTTAAATAATTTTATTATAGTGTTTGCAATGTGGGGGGGCCTCGGTTTAGGTAGTTTATGGGTGTTAGTGTACTTTGTAGCACTGTAGTTAAGAGCTTTATGTTCCGGCATTAGCCCATAAAACTCTTAACTACTGACTTTTATATGCGGTAGGAGTCTTGGAGGTAGAGGCTGTACCGCTCACTTCTTCCAAGACTTGTAATACCAGCGTTAGGCAAATCCCATTTAAAAATAGGATACGCAATTGACGTAAAGGGATTTGCGGTATGGAAAAATTGCGGAAAAAAAGTGAGCGGTACACCTGTACCTCCCTGACTCGTAATACCAGCAGGCGTTAAAAAAGCAGCGTTAGGACCCCTTAACGCTGCTTTTTAAGGTTAACGCCAAACTCGTAATCTAGCAGATAGTTAACTCTTCCTGATTGCACACTTCTTTTTACTAAATGAGAAAATAAATAATGAGAAAATAAATAATCAAAATATTTTTCAGGACAAATTACATTTTGGAATATATTTGGTGGAGGTAGAGTTTTTGGACGTTTCCCAGGTGTAAGTATTCTTATTCTATTTCATTTGCAGCATCAATACTTTAAAAATATAAGTTTGTTTATATAAATCAATAGTAAAAACATAAATTAATGCCAGAGTTTAAGTTCACAACCAAACCTTATTTCCGAGATTAAACTCCCCCCAAAATTATATTATTAAATTATATGAAGTCAGGGGTTAGTTTAAGGATTTCCATGTTTTTGTGTAGTTTTGGAGAAGATTGTGTGTTTACAGTTTACTGTATGTAGAGTATTTAGTCTGACTTCTACATATAGATTATATGGCCAAAGTATGTGGACACTGCTACTAATTATTGAGTTCACGTATTTCATCAATAGGTACAAATGCCCACAGACACACCAAAAAAACTTGTGAAACAAATTTCCAGAAGAGCCGTGTCTGTTATAGCTGCAAGAGGGAGGGGGCTGTCCATATTAATGTCCATGGTTTTTTAAATGGGTTTCCCAACAAGCTCATATAGGTGTCATAGTCAGGTGTCCACATACTTATCGCCATTTAGTATGAGTGTGTTTATATAAAACAGGGGGTATTGGCGCACATTCACTTTGAAATAAACAAAACTTTTTTAAATGCTGCAATAATTACCTGCAAAAATCACCTATGCTTTTATATTAAAATTGGTATTTAATAACACGATATGGCCATATTCTGTCTAGCGTGTCATCAATTTACAAGGTGTCCCAATGTTGACTGGTCCTAACACTATAATACTTTGCCTTTGTGGGCTGGTTCATCCTGCCTCTGTCTTTATATTAGAATAAGACTCCATGGCTTTATTATACAACTCCAATACAATGTAATGAATAATGAGTACATCTGAGTTTGGATGTTCAGTGTCCTTTTTTTAAAATGCAAATTCACAAAGTTTGGGTTAGCACACCTTACAAAAAGGCTTTAAATACATCTTTGGAAGTGCTGCCAATAAGATCAAATAATTACTCAAAAGAGGGGGGGGTATTGGGGCAAATCCACTTGCAAATTAACAAAACATTTTTAAATGCTGCAAAATTTGCCTACAAAAAAATCTTTTTAACTGGTCCTAACACTACAATACTTTGCAATTATACTTATACTTTATAATAGAATGAGGCAAGGCTGGAGTACCATACAGACCAACATCTGGGATTACAACTCTCAAAAACATTTGCTGTCATATCTCTACTGAACATGTCTCTACTTATATTTTCACCTGTTTGCTTCTACTGAACTTGCTCAAAATATATCAAAATGAGGGACTTTTATATCTTAAAGGGACACTGAACCCAACATTGTTCTTTTGTGATTCAGATAGAGCATGCAATTTTAAGCAACTTTCTAATTTACTCCTATTATCATTTTTTCTTCGTTCTCTTGCTATCTATATATGAATAAGAACGCATCTAAGCTTTTTTTCTTGGTTCAGAACTCTGGACAGCAGTTTTTGATTGGTGGATGAATTTATCCACCAATCAGCAAGGACAACCTAGGTTGTTCACCAAAAATGGGCCGGCATCTAAACTTACATTCTTGCATTTCAAATAAATATACCAAGAGAATAAAGAACATTTGATAATAGGAGTAAATTAGAAAGTTGCTTACAATTTCATGCTCTATCTGAATCACAAAAGAAAAAACATAATTTATGTAAGAATTTACCTGATAAATTCATTTCTTTCATATTGGCAGGAGTCCATGAGCTAGTGACGTATGGGATATACATTCCTACCAGGAGGGGCAAAGTTTCCCAAACCTCAAAATGCCTATAAATACACCCCTCACCACACCCACAATTCAGTTTAACAAATAGCCAAGAAGTGGGGTGATAAGAAAGGAGCGAAAGCATCAATAAGGAATTGGAATAATTGTGCTTTATACAAAAAAAATCATAACCACCCTAAAAAGGGTGGGTCTCATGGACTTGCCAATATGAAATAAATGAATTTATCAGGTAAATTCTTACATAAATTATGTTTTCTTTCATATAATTGGCAAGAGTCCATGAGCTAGTTACGTATGGGATAGCAAATACCCAAGATGTGGAACTCCACGCAAGAGTCACTAGAGAGTGAGGGATAAAAATAAAGACAGCCGATTCCGCTGTAAAATTAATCCACAACCCAAATCAAAAGTTTTAATCTTTATAATGAAAAAAACTGAAATTATAAGAAGAAGAATCAAACTGAAACAGCTGCCTGAAGTACTTTTATACCAAAAACTGCTTCTGAAGAAGAAAAAACATCAAAATGGTAGAATTTAGTAAAAGTATGCAAAGAAGACCAAGTTGCTGCTTTGCAAATCTGATCAACAGAAGCTTCATTCTTAAAAGCCCAGGAAGTGGAAACTGACCTAGTAGAATGAGCCGTAATCCTCTGAGGCGGGGATTTACCAGACTCCAAATAAGCATGATGAATCAAAAGCTTTAACCAAGATGCCAAAGAAATGACAGAAGCCTTCTGACCTTTCCTAGAACCAGAAAAGATAACAAATAGACTAGAAGTCTTTCTGAAATCTTTAGTAGCTTCAACATAATATTTCAAATCTCGTACCACATCCAAAGAATGTAAAGATCTCTCCAGAGAATTCTTAGGATTAGGACACAATGAAGGGACAACAATTTCTCTACTAATGTTGTTGGAATTCACAACCTTAGGTAAAAATTTAAATGAAGTCCGCAAGACCGCCTTATCCTGATGAAAAAACATAATTTATGCTTACCTGATAAATTTATTTCTCTTGTAGTGTATCCAGTCCACGGATCATCCATTACTTGTGGGATATATTCCCTTCCCAACAGGAAGTTGCAAGAGGATCACCCACAGCAAAGCTGCTATATAGCTCCTCCCCTCACATGTCATATCCAGTCATTCGACCGAAACAAGACGAGAAAGGAGAAACCATAGGGTGCAGTGGTGACTGTAGTTTAATTTAAAAATTTAGACCTGCCTTAAAAGGACAGGGCGGGCCGTGGACTGGATACACTACAAGAGAAATAAATTTATCAGGTAAGCATAAATTATGTTTTCTCTTGTTAAGTGTATCCAGTCCACGGATCATCCATTACTTGTGGGATACCAATACCAAAGCTTAAGTACACGGATGATGGGAGGGACAAGGCAGGAACTTAAATGGAAGGAACCACTGCCTGTAGAACCTTTCTCCCAAAAACAGCCTCCGAAGAAGCAAAAGTGTCAAATTTGTAAAATTTTGAAAAAGTGTGAAGCGAAGACCAAGTCGCAGCCTTGCAAATCTGTTCAACAGAGGCCTCATTTTTAAAGGCCCAGGTGGAAGCCACAGCTCTAGTAGAATGAGCTGTAATCCTTTCAGGGGGCTGCTGTCCAGCAGTCTTATAGGCTAAGCGTATTATGCTTCTAAGCCAAAAGGAGAGAGAAGTTGCCGAAGCCTTTTGACCTCTCCTCTGCCCAGAGTAAACGACAAACAGGGCAGATGTTTGACGAAAATCTTTAGTTACCTGTAAGTAGAACTTCAAGGCACGGACTACGTCCAGATTATGTAAAAGACGTTCCTTCTTTGAAGAAGGATTAGGGCACAATGACGGGACAACAATCTCTTGATTGATATTCCTGTTAGAAACCACCTTAGGTAAAAACCCAGGTTTAGTACGCAGAACTACCTTGTCTGAATGGAAAATCAGATAAGGAGAATCACAATGTAAGGCAGATAACTCCGAGACTCTTCGAGCCGAGGAAATAGCCATCAAAAACAGAACTTTCCAAGATAAAAGTTTAATATCAATGGAATGAAGGGGTTCAAATGGAACTCCTTGAAGAACTTTAAGAACCAAGTTTAAGCTCCACGGGGGAGCAACAGTTTTAAACACAGGCTTAATCCTAGCCAAAGCCTGCCAAAAAGCCTGGACGTCTGGAACCTCTGCCAGACGCTTGTGCAAAAGAATAGACAGAGCAGATATCTGTCCTTTTAACGAACTAGCTGATAAGCCTTTTTCCAAACCCTCTTGGAGAAAGGACAATATCCTAGGAATCCTAACCTTACTCCATGAGTAACTCTTGGATTCGCACCAATAAAGGTATTTACGCCATATCTTATGGTAGATTTTCCTGGTAACAGGCTTTCGTGCCTGTATTAAGGTATAAATAACTGACTCGGAGAAGCCACGCTTTGATAGAATCAAGCGTTCAATCTCCATGCAGTCAGTCTCAGAGAAATTAGATTTGGATGATTGAAAGGACCTTGTATTAGAAGGTCTTGCCTCAGAGGTAGAGTCCATGGTGGACAGGATGACATGTCCACAAGGTCTGAATACCAGGTCCTGCGTGGCCACGCAGGCGCTATCAGAATCACCGATGCTCTCTCCTGCTTGATCTTGGTGATCAGTCGAGGGAGCAGAGGAAACGGTGGAAACACATAAGCAAGGTTGAAGAACCAAGGAGCTGCTAGAGCATCTATCAGCGTCGCTCCCGGGTCCCTGGACCTGGATCCGTAACGAGGAAGCTTGGCGTTCTGGCGAGACGAGATCCAGTTCTGGCTTGCCCCAACGATGGACCAGTTGAGCAAACACCTCCGGATGGAGTTCCCACTCCCCCGGATGAAAAGTCTGACGACTTAGAAAATCCGCCTCCCAGTTCTCCACGCCTGGGATGTGGATCGCTGACAAGTGGCAAGAGTGAGACTCTGCCCAGCGAATTATCTTTGAGACTTCTAACATCGCTAGGGAACTCCTGGTTCCCCCTTGATGGTTGATGTAAGCCACAGTCGTGATATTGTCCGACTGAAATCTGATGAACCTCAGTGTTGCTAACTGAGGCCAAGCTAGAAGAGCATTGAATATTGCTCTTAACTCCAGAATATTTATTGGGAGGAGTTTCTCCTCCTGAGTCCACGATCCCTGAGCCTTCAGGGAATTCCAGACTGCGCCCCAGCCTAGAAGGCTGGCATCTGTTGTTACAATCGTCCAATCTGGCCTGCGAAAGGTCATACCCTTGGACAGATGGACCCGAGATAGCCACCAGTGAAGAGAATCTCTGGTCTCTTGATCCAGATTTAGTAGAGGGGACAAATCTGAGTAATCCCCATTCCACTGACCTAGCATGCACAATTGCAGCGGTCTGAGATGCAGGCGCGCAAATGGCACTATGTCCATTGCCGCTACCATTAAGCCGATTACTTCCATGCACTGAGCCACTGACGGGCGTGGAATGGAATGAAGAACACGGCAAGCATTTAAAAGTTTTGATAACCTGGCCTCCGCCAGGTAAATTTTCATTTCTACAGAATCTATCAGAGTCCCTAGGAAGGAGACTCTTGTGAGTGGTGATAGAGAACTCTTTTCCACGTTCACTTTCCACCCATGCGACCTCAGAAATGCCAGAACTATCTCTGTATGAGACTTGGCAATTTGAAAGCTTGACGCCTGTATCAGGATGTCGTCTAGATACGGAGCCACCGCTATGCCTCGCGGTCTTAGAACCGCCAGAAGTGAGCCCAGAACCTTTGTAAAGATTCTCGGGGCCGTAGCCAACCCGAAGGGGAGGGCTACAAATTGGTAATGCCTGTCTAGAAAGGCAAATCTTAGGAACCGATGATGATCATTGTGAATCGGTATATGAAGGTAGGCATCCTTTAAGTCCACTGTGGTCATGTACTGACCCTCTTGGATCATGGGTAGGATGGTCCGAATAGTTTCCATTTTGAATGATGGAACTCTTAGGAATTTGTTTAAGATCTTTAGGTCCAAAATTGGTCTGAAGGTACCCTCTTTCTTTGGAACCACGAACAGATTTGAATAAAATCCCTGTCCTTGTTCCGTCCGCGGAACTGGATGGATCACCCCCATTACTAGGAGGTCCTGTACACAGCGTAGGAATGCCTCTTTCTTTATCTGATTTTCTGATAACCTTGAAAGATGAAATCTCTCTTGAGGAGGGGAAGCCTTGAAGTCCAGAAGATATCCCTGAGATATGATCTCCAACGCCCAGGGATCCTGGACATCTCTTGCCCACGCCTGGGCGAAGAGAGAAAGTCTGCCCCCCACTAGATCCGTTTCCGGATAGGGGGCCGTTCCTTCATGCTGTCTTGGGGGCAGTAGCAGGTTTTCTGGCCTGCTTGCCCTTGTTCCAGGACTGGTTAGGTTTCCAGGCCTGTCTGAAATGAGCAACAGTTCCTCCCTGTTTTGGAGCGGAGGAAGTTGATGCTGCTCCTGCCTTGAAATTTCGAAAGGCACGAAAATTAGACTGCTTGGCCTTTGGTTTGGCCCTGTCCTGAGGAAGGGTATGCCCCTTACCTCCAGTAATGTCAGCAATAATTTCCTTCAAGCCGGGCCCGAATAAGGTCTGCCCCTTGAAAGGGATATTAAGCAATTTAGATTTAGAAGTCACATCAGCTGACCAGGCTGACCATCTTTATTAATAAGCCTGATACCAGTCGCTTTCACTGAATTTAAGGCTTTACTTACATTACTTCGGTATCAGCAGCATTTTCTTAGTCAATTCCATTCCTTAGAAAAATATTTTACTGCACATACCTTAGTTGCAGGAAACCTGCACGCCATTCCCTTTCTGAAGTTACCTCACTCCTCAGAATGTGTGAGAACAGCAAGTGGATCTTAGTTACTTCTGCTAAGATCATAGAAAACGCAGGCAGATTCTTCTTCCAAATACTGCCTGAGAAAAAACAGCACACTCCGGTGCCATTTAAAAATAACAAACTTTTGATTGAAGAAATAAACTAAGTATAAAACACCACTCCTCTCACGACCTCCTATCTATGTTGAGGGTTGCAAGAGAATGACTGGATATGACATGTGAGGGGAGGAGCTATATAGCAGCTTTGCTGTGGGTGATCCTCTTGCAACTTCCTGTTGGGAAGGGAATATATCCCACAAGTAATGGATGATCCGTGGACTGGATACACTTAACAAGAGAAATAAGAAAAGGAGACTCACAAGAAAGAGCAGATAATTCAGAAACTCTTCTAGCAGAAGAGATGGCCAAAAGGAACAATAATTTCCAAGAAAGTAATTTAATGTCCAGAGAATGCATAGGCTCAAACGGAGGAGCCTGTAAAGCTTTCAAAACCAAATTAAGACTCCAAGGAAGAGAGATTGATTTAAAGGGACACTGTACTCAAAAATTTTCTTTCGTGATTCAGATTGAGCATGAAATTTTAAGCAACTTTCTAATTTACTCCTATTATCAAATTTTCTTCATTCTCTTGGTATCTTTATTTGAAATGCAAGAATGTAAGTTTAGATGCCGGCCCATTTTTGGTGAACAACCTGGGTTGTCCTTGCTGATTGGTGGATAAATTCATCCACCAATAAAAAAGTGCTGTCCAGAGTACTGAAACCAAAAAAAAGCTTATTTGACTTTTTTTTCAAATAATGATAGCAAGAGAACGAAGAAAAATTGATAATAGGAGTAAATTAGAAAGTTGCTTAAAATTGCATGCTCTTCCTGAATTACAAAAGAAAAAATTTGGGTACAGTGTCCCTTTAATGACAGGCTTGATACGAACCAAAGCCTGTACAAAACAATGAATATCAGGAAGATTAGCAATTTTTCTGTGAAACAGAACAGAAAGAGCAGAGATTTGTCCTTTCAAGAAACTTGCAGACAAACCCTTATCTAAACCATCCTGAAGAAACTGTAAAATTCTAGGAATTCTGAAAGAATGCCAAGAGAATTTATGAGAAGAACACCATGAAATGTAAGTCTTCCAAACTCGGTAATAAATCTTTCTAGACACAGATTTACGAGCCTGCAATATAGTATTAATCACTGAGTCAGAGAAACCTCTATGACTAAGCACTAAGTGTTCAATCGCCATACCTTCAAATTTAATGATTTGAGATCCTGATGGAAAAATGGGCCTTGAGATAGAAGGTCTGGCCTTAACGGAAGTGGCCAAGGTTGGCAACTGGACATCCGAACAAGATCCGCATACCAAAACCTGTGTGGCCATGCTGGAGCCATCAGCAGTACAAACGAACGCTCCATTATGATTTTGGAAATCACTCTTGGAAGAAGAACTAGAGGCGGAAAGATATAAGCAGGTTGATAACTCCAAGGAAGTGTCACCGCATCCACTGCTTTCGCCTGAGGATCCCTGGACCTGGACAGATACCAGGGAAGTTTCCTGTTTAGATGAGAAGCCATCAGATCTATCTCTGGAAGCCCCAACATCTGAACAATCTGAAAAAACACATCTGGGTGAAGAGACCACTCTCCCGGATGTAAAGTCTGGCGACTGAGATAATCCGCTTCCCAATTGTCTATACCTGGGATATGGACCGCAGAAATTAGACAGGAGCTGGATTCCGCCCAAGCAAGTATCCAAGATACTTCTTTCATAGCTTGAGGACTATGAGTCCCACCTTGATGATTGACATACGCCACGGTTGTGACATTGTCTGTCTGAAAACAAATAAATGATTCTCTCTTCAGAAGAGGCAAAAACTGAAGAGCTCTGAAAATCGCACAGAGTTCCAAAATATTGATTGGTAATCTCGCCTCTTGAGATTTCCAAACCCCCTGCGCTGTCAGAGATCCCCAGACAGCTCCCCAACCTGAAAGACTCGCATCTGTTGTGATCACAGTCCAGGTTGGATGAACAAAAGAGGCCCCTTGAACTAAACGATGGTGATATAACCACCATGTCATAGATAGTCGAACATTTGGATTTAAGGATATTAATTGTGATATCCTTGTATAATCCCTGCACCATTGATTCAGCATACAAAGCTGAAGAGGTCTCATGTGAAAACAAGCAAAGGGGATCGCGTCCGATGCTGCAGTCATGAGACCTAAAACCTCCATGCACATAGCTACTGAAGGGAATGGTTGAAACTGAAGGTTCTGACAAGCTGCAACCAATTTCAGACGTCTCTTGTCTGTTAGAGACAAAGTCATGAATACTGAATCTATTTGAAAACCTAAAAAGGTTACCCTTGTCTGAGGAGTCAAAGAACTTTTTGGTAAATTGATCCTCTAACCATGTTTTCGAAGAAACAACACTAGTTGATTCGTGTGAGATTCTGCAGAACGTAAAGACTGAGCAAGTACCAAGATATCGTCCAAATAAGGAAACACCGCAATACCCCGCTCTCTGATTACAGAGAGTAGGGCACCGAGAACCTTTGAAAAGATCCTTGGAGCTGTCGCTAGGCCAAAAGGAAGAGCAACAAATTGGTAATGCTTGTCTAGAAAAGAGAATCTCAGGAACTGATGGTGATCTGGATGAATCGGAATATGAAGATATGCATCCTGTAAGTCTATTGTGGACATATAATGCCCTTGCTGAACAAAAGGCAGAATAGTCCTTATAGTCACCATTTTGAATGTTGGTATTCTCACATAACGATTCAAAATTTTTAGATCCAGAACTGGTCTGAAAGAATTCTCCTTCTGTGGGACAATGAACAGATTTGAATAAAACCCCAGACCCCATTCCTGAACAGGAACTGGCACAATTACCCCAGATACCTCCAGGTCTGAAACACACTTCAGGAAAGCCTGAGCCTTTTCTGGGTTCACTGGAATGCGTGAGAGAAAGAAACTTCTCACAGGCGGTCTTACTTTGAAACCTATTCTCTACCCTTGAGAAACAATGTTCTGAATCCAATGATTTTGGATTGAATTGATCCAAACATCCTTGAACATTTTTAGTCTGCCCCCTACCAGCTGAGCTGGAATGAGGGCCGCACCTTCATGCGGACTTAGGGGCTGATTTAGATCTTATAAATGGCTTGGATTTATTCCAGACTGAAGAAGGCTTCCAATTGGAAACCGTTCCCTTAGGGGAAGGATCAGGTTTCTGTTCCTTATTTTGTCGAAAGGAACGAAAACGGTTAGCAGCCTTAAATTTACCCTTAGATTTTTTTATCCTGAGGCAAAAAAGCTCCCTTCCCCCAGTGACAGTTGAAATAATTGAATCCAACTGAGAACCAAATAATTTATTACCTTGGAAAGAGAGAGATAGCAACGTTGATTTAGAAGTCATATCAGCATTCCAAGATTTAAGCCATAAAGCTCTTCTAGCTAATATAGCTAATGACATATATCTGACATCAATTCTAATGATATCAAAAATGACATCACAAATGAAATTATTAGCATGTTGAATTAACTTAACAATGCTATACACATTATGATCTGATACTTGTTGCACTAGGGTTTCCAACCAAAAAGTTGAAGCAGCTGCAACATCAGCCAAAGAAATAGCAGGCCTAAGAAGATGACCTGAACATAAATAAGCATTCCTTAGATAAGATTCAAGTTTCCTATCTAAAGGATCTTTAAAAGAAGTACTATCTGCCGTAGGAATAGTAGTACGTTTAGCAAGAGTAGAGATGGCCCCATCAACTTTGGGGATCTTTTCCCAAAACTCCAATCTATCAGACGGCAAAGGGTACAGCTTCTTAAACCTTGAAGGAGTAAAAGAGGTACCCAGTCTATTCCATTCCCTAGAAATTACATCTGAAATAACATCAGGAACTGGAAAAACCTCAGGAATAACTACATGAGGTTTAAAAACTGAATTTAAACGTTTACTAGTTTTAATATCAAGAGGACTAGTCTCCTCCATATCTAATGCAATCAACACCTCTTTCAATAAGGAACGAATATACTTCATTTTAAATAAGTATGAAGATTTGTCAGTGTCAATATCTGAGGCAGAATCTTCTGAACCAGATAGATCCTCATCAGAGATAGATAAATCAGAATGTTGTCGGTCATTTAAAAATTCATCAATTTTATGAGAAGTTTTAAAAGACCTTTTACGTTTATTAGAAGGTGGTATGACAGACAAAGCCTTCTGAATAGAATTAGAAACAAATTCTCTCACATTAACAGGAATATCCTGAGCATTAGATGTTGAAGGAATAACAACAGGTAATGGATTACTACTAATGGAAATATTATCTGCATGTAAAAGTTTGTCATGACAACTATCACAAATTACAGCCGGAGGTACAGTTACCACAAGTTTACAACAAATGCACTTAGCTTTGGTAGAACCAACATCAGGCAGCAGGATTCCAATAGTTGATTCTGAAACAGGATCAGATTGAGACATCTTGCAATGTGTATGAGAAACAATAACATATAAAGCAAAATTATCAATTTCCTTATATGACAGTTTCAGGAATGGGAAAAATGCAAACAAAATAAGCCTCTGGAAACCAGAAGCAAAAATAAATGAAGACTTAAATAATGTCAAAAGTCTGGCGCCAAGAATGATGCCTACAACTGACAAAATATTTTTGGAGCCAAAAACGTCTGCAACAAACACGAGCGTCATAGATGACGCAACTACGTGAAAATTCTTGGCGCCAACTAAGACGCTGGAAATGACAAGATTACGTCAACAAATGTAATTCTCGCGTCAAAAAAGTCTCGCACCAAGAATGACGCAATAAATTATAGCATTTTGCGCACCTGCGAGCCTAACAGCCCGCAATTTAGAAAAGAAAGTCAATTTGAAAATTTCAGGTAAGAATTTTTTTTTTATTTTTTTTTATGTGCATTTCCCAAAATGAAACTGACAGTCTGCAAAAAGGAAATATACTGATAAACCTGAATCATGACAAATATAAGTATAAACATTATATTTAGAACTTTACATATAAAGTGCCAAACCATAGCTGAGAGTGTCTTAATAAAGGAAAACATACTTACCAAAAGACACTCATCTACATAAAGTAGATAGCCAAACCAGTACTGAAACGAGAATCAGCAGAGGTAATGGTATATGAGAGTATATCGTCGATCTGAAAAGGGAGGTAGGAGATGAATCTCTACGACCGATAACAGAGAACCTATGAAATAGATCCCCGTTAGGATGACCATTGCATTCAATAGGTATTACTCTCTTCACATCCCTCTGTCATTCACTGCACTCTGAGAGGAACCGGGCTTCAGCATGCTGAGAAGCGCATATCAACGTAGAAATCTAGCACAAACTTACTTCACCACCTCCATAGGAGGCAAAGTTTGTAAAACTGAATTGTGGGTGTGGTGGGGGTGTATTTATAGGCATTTTGAGGTTTGGGAAACTTTGCCCCTCCTGGTAGGAATGTATATCCCATACGTCACTAGCTCATGGACTCTTGCCAATTACATGAAAGAAAATTTGGGTTCAGTGTCCTTTTAACAACCACTGCTTGTTTTTTGACCAAACAAAACATTGCAACTACTAGACAATAACAGTGGTACAATAACTGTATCCACATGCCAAATCTTACAAAGATTGGTGCAGCATTTTTGCAAAATCTTTTAAATAACTTTTTAATATTTAATCATTCCAAAATTACTCAAATTTACTTAAAATTTCAAAAGGATTTGTTCACGTAATCCAAAATTACTAGTATTAGTCATTAATGGTTTTGGGTCATAAACACAATACTAAAGCTGTTGATAATTATTATTGCAGTCACAATATAATTCGGTGGTGACCGATATGGCTGTCAGTGAAGATGATTCACTTCTTTGTGCAGCTGATCAACAGTTTTCTGTTTATATCTGGAATATCTCACAATATGCACTACACGGACTAGAGGACAAGCCTCCAACTTGTAAGTTTTTTTTTACACAATTTATTTAGTTTTTTGTAAGTGGTATATTTGTAATATATATTATATACATGCACAGTTTATAAAATAAGTACAGGTAGCCCTCAGTTTACGCTGGGGTTAGGTTCCAGAAGGAATGGTTGTAAATCGAAACCGTTGTAAATTGAAACCCAGTTTATAATGTAAGTCAATGGGAAGTGAGGGAGTTAGGTTCCAGCCCTCTCAAAATTGTCATAAGTAACACCTAATACATTATTTTTAAAGCTTTGAAATGAAGACTTTAAATGCTAAACATCATTATAAAACTAATAAAATAATCACACAACACAGAATATATAATTAAACTAAGTTAAATGAACAAAAGCATTTGCTAAACAGCATTATAAACCTAATAAAATAATCACACAACAGACTTTACTTGCATTTTTCTGCAAACAGTTCTTTCTATGCATTCCAATCTGGACTGATTTATAGACAGGAAGATCTTGTTCCTTTGCAAGCTGATCGATAGCTCAGGTCTGGTTAAACTGATTAATTTCAGCTTGCTTGGCTTGCATATCTTTGCTGCAACACAAGCGGACAGCTCCACCTACTGGCTATTTTAATCAATGCACTGCTTCTCAATGCTTTTCAATAGCAGTCACATGACAATGTTATTCTGAAACGGTGCAAACTGAACCGTTGTAAACCGAGGGCCACCTGTATGCATATGCAGTTTATATATACTGTGTGTGTTTATATATATATATATATTTTTTAAACACTTATGTGTAAGTGCGCTTTAGATATTAATTTTATCACTAGTTCATTTATTGTATTTGAATTATAACTCATAGTTTTGCCTTATGTTCTCTAGTCATTGAAGTGATATTTGTCGGACATTTTAATCTAGTTATATTTGGTATTTACTACTTCATGATAATTGTACCACCAAGAAAATCTCATATGTTATTATTCAATGTGAGAAATAATCATGTTAACATTACTATCCTGATTTTCCCTAATTAGTGCTTCACTGCTGGAGAGCCCATCTGTGTGATATAACAAGGTAATTAGTAGCTATTAATCTGGTCCTCAGAGCACTCTTGCAACCTGTTATCTCATCTCAGTAGGACTTTATTTTTTTATTTTTCATGACACATTTTGTTGTTTATTTACATAAGTAGAATGCAAAACTTGTATTAATCAATGTAAAAGTATGGCCTGCAAACTAATCTTAGTAAGCTGGAGACTTTTAAAATATTTTCTACTTTAGTTAACTTTTATCGTATACCCTCTATATTGAAATACATTTATTCTTAAACCTAATCCACTGGCTAAAATTCTACCAGACATCCTTTAATATAGAATAGAATAAAAGTATACACATTGTCTGAATGAAAACTGTGGTAAGTTTCTCCTTTCAGAGGAGGACAGCTCTAAAGGGACCTAAAGAATGCACGTCCAAGATAATTATTGGTAACCTCGCCTCCTGAGTAAACCAAACTCCCTGTTCTTTCATGTACCCCCAGACTAAAATGATGTTTGCCGGATGCCAAGTTGAAGAGATCCCATATGGAATCGTGCAAACGGAAAAACATCTGATGCTGCAATCATCAGACCTAACGCTACCATACATTGAGCTACAGATCAGTTGCAAATGTAGTGCAGTTCTGAGCAAACAGACTATACCTTTGATTCCTGATTTGTTAGAGAAAGTTTCATAGTCACTGAGTCTATAATGGCTCCTAGAAAATAGACTCTTGATTAATGAGATAGAAGAGTCCTTTAAATGAATGCTCCAACCATGTATGCAAAGAAAACAACAGTAGAATTTTTGCCAAAGGACAAAATGACACCTGAACCAATATGTTGTCCCGGTATAGAGCCACTGAAATACACAAGTATTTATGACAGACAAGAGAGTTCCTCCTAGAACCTTCATAACAGTTCTGGGAGCTGTAGGTAGATCAAATGAAAGAGCCACAAAATTAAAAAGTTTGTCCTGAAAGGCAAATCTTAGAAGCTGGAAATGGTCTAAGAATAGGAAGGAAGGCTTCCTTTAAATTAATTGTTGATATAAACTGACCATGTTAAACAAGGGGTAGAATTGCCCAGATTGTTACTATTTTGAATACAAGAACTTCTGAGAAATTTGATTAAAGTACAGAATTGGTCCGAAACGTCCCTTTTTCTTGGGAATAATGGAAAAGGATGGAATAAAATCCTTAGGTTTGTTTCAAAACTTAAATTTCAGCTAATAAAAGAAAGTCTTTTGGAATGTGAGACAGAAGACACCTTCCTTGAAAAGGCTTTGATTTGAAACCTAGCTGATTTGGAAGATGAAGAAGACTCATAGAATGTTTGGCCTTGTTCCAACTGGATTAAACTTCCAGGAAGATCTGGAAGATTAAGGTCATTGTAAGGAGGAGGAAGATTTTTGTTTCCTAGAATTGACAAAATTAACAAAAAATTGACAATTTGTTCTATCCCTAAGACTTCTTGTCCTGAGGGAGAAAAACAAAATTTATGCTTACCTGATACATTTCTTTCCTGGCATGGAGAGTCCACAAATCCATTCTAATTACTAGTGGAAATTCAACTCCAGGCCACCAGGAGGAGACAAAGAACACCCCAGCAAAGCTTTAAGTATCCTCCCGCTTCCAACAATCCCCCAGTCATTCAGCCAAAGGAATATGGAAAGAGAAGAGGACACAAAGGGTATAGAGGTGTCTGAAGTTTAGGAAATGACAAAATCCATCTCAAAATTTAAATAAGGGCGGGTCATGGACTCTCCATACCAGGAAAGAAAAGAATTTATCAGATAAGCATCAATGTTGTTTTCTTTCCAATGGCATGTAGAGTCCACAAATCCATTCTAATTACTAGTGGGAACCAATACCCAAGCTAGAGGACACAGAATGGAAGGGAGAAAAAACAAAACAGGCAGACCTAAACAGAATGCACCACCGCTTGAAGAACTTTCCTTCCAAAAAAAGCCTCAGCAGAGGCAAAAACATTGAATTTGTAGAATTTGGAAAAAGTATGCAACAAAGACCAAGTGGCCGCCTTGCAGATTTGTTCCACAGAAGCCTCATTTTTAAAGGTCCAGGAAGAAGAATCAGCCATAGTGGAATGAGCCATAATCCTCTCAGGAGACCGTTGTCCAGCTGTTTCATAGGCCAATCGAATGACTCTTCTCAACCAAACAGAGTAGTAGAAGTGGCCTTCTGGCCCTTACGTTTACCAGAAAACACAACAAAAAGGGCAGTAGATTGCCGAAAATCCCTAGTAGCCTGCAGATAGAACTTGAAAGCATGCACTACATCAAGGTTATGTAACAGACGTTCCTTATCAGAAAAAGAAATAGGATAGAACAAAGGAACGACAATATTGTGGTCCGAAACCACCTTGGTACGAAGGACCACCTTATCCACATGGAAAATAAGATAAGGGGCTCACACTGTAGAGCTGAAAGCTCTGAGACTCTACGAGCAGAAGAAAAAGCTAGAAGAAACAAATCCTTCCAAGATAACTTAATATCAACAGAGTGCATAGGCTAAAACAGAGCCTGCTGCAGAACCCTAAGAACAAGATTAAGGCTCCAAGGAGGAGCAACAGGTTTAAACACAGGCCTGATTCTGACCAAGGCCTGAACAAAAGATTGAACATCTGGCAGGTCGGACAGACGTTTATGCAAAAGAATCGAAAGAGCAGAAATCTGGCCCTTCAGAGTACTGACTGATAAGCTCTTCTCCAGGCCCTCCTGAAGAAAAGACAGAATGTGGGGCACCCTCACTTGACTCCAAGGGAAACCCCTAGATTTGCACCAGTAAAGGAATGTATGCCACACCTTTTGGTAAATCCTGTGAGTTACCGGCTTATGAGCCTGAATCATGGTACCAATAACCTTCTCTGAAAAACCTCATCTAGACAAGACTAGGCATTCATTCTCCAAGCAGTCAGCTTCAGAGAATCTAGGTTTGGATGTAGCAAAGGACCCTGAAGTAGAAGGTCCTTCCTCAGAGGCAATTTACACAGGGGAAAGGATGTCATCCTCACCAGATCCGCAAACCAAATTCTGTGAGGCCAAGCTGGAGCAATTAGAATCACTGAAGCCTGCTCCTGTTTGGTACGGGCTATCACCCGAGGAAGGAGGGCAAACAGAGGAAATAGGTAAATGGAACCGTTAGAGCATTGACCAGAGCTGCTTGCGGATCCCTTGATCTTGATCCGTACTTTGGAAGTTTGGCATTTAGACGAGACGCCATCAGATCCAACTCCTGAACTCCCCACTTGAGAGTTAGCATTTTCCTGGATGAAAAGTCTGCCTGTTCAGATAATCCGCTTCCCAGTTGTCCACACCTTGGATGTGGATAGCAGAAATGTGACAATTAGAGTCCGCCCACTGAAGAATGCGAGTCACCTGCCTCATGGCTAAGGAACTCCACATTCCTCCCTGATGGTTGATAAATGCCATAGAAGTAATGTTGTCAAATTGAAATCTGATACACCGGAAAAAACTAAGCCAAGCTATCAGTGCATTGAAGATTGCTCTCAACTTTATTTTATTTATTGGGAGGGCAGACTACTTCTGAGTCCAAATTCCCTGAGCTCTTAAGGCATCCAAAATTGAAAAGACTGACGTCCGTAGTCAATCTCCCAAGATGGTCTCTGGAAGCATGTGCCCTGGGACAGATGGTCCTGAGAGAGCCACCATGACAGAAAATCTCTCATCTGGGTGTCCAAGACTATCCTCTGAGAAAAGTCTGAGTGGTCTCTATTCCATTGTCTGAGTCTGCATAATTGTAGAGGTCTCAGATGGAAACGAGCAAAATGAATAATGTCCATGGAAGCCACCATTAGACCAATGACTTCCATACACAGTGCCACTGAGGGAAGGGCAGAGGACTGAAGAGAAAGACAGGTAAGCAAGAAGTTTAAATTTTCTGGCCTCTGTTAAGAAAATCTTCATGGAGATCAAGTCTATGATAGTCCCCAAAATACATACCCTGGTATCTGGCACCAAGGAACTCTTTTCCAGATTCATCTTCCACCTGTGAAAGTGGAGAATCCACAACAGAGAATCCGTATGAGATCTTGCTAAATGAAAAGATGGCGCCTGAACCAAGATATCGTCCAGGTAAAGTGCCACCACAATTCCTTGAGATCTGGCCACTGCCAGAAGAGCCCCTAGAACCTTCGTAAAGATTTGAGGGGCAATGGCTAGGCCGAAAGGTAGGGCTACAAATTGGAAGTGTTTGTCCGAAAAAGCAAACTGCAGGTATTTGAAATGTTCCTTGTGAATAGGAACATGAAGATATGCGTCCTTCAGGTCGATGGTAGTCATGAACTGACCCTCCTGAACTACAGGGAGAATAGATCGGATAGTCTCCATCTTGAAGGACGGAACCCTATGAAGTTTATTGAGAAACTTGAGGACTAAAATGGGTAGAAAAGTTCCCTCTTTCTTGGAAACCACGAATAACTTGAAATAGAATCCTTGACTCTGTTCCGCCAGAGGAACTGGGACAATCACTCCTAGAGAAGCAAGATCCTTGCAGATAATCTTGACAGGAGAAATCAGCCTCTGGGAGGATAAGATTGGAATTCTAGCCTGTATCCCTGGGAGACTACATCCACTGCCCAAGGATCGGGGACATCGCAAATCCAAGCCTGCTGAAAGAAGGAAAGCCTGCTCCCTACTTGATCCTTTGAGATTGGATCGGGGCGAACCATTCATGCTGATTTATTATCAGAGGAAGGCTTCTTGGATTGTTTACCCTTATTCCAAGGCTGGTTAGACCTCCATGAGGTATTGGCTTGTTCAGGTTTGGAAGAAGAGTATGATTTCTGTCCCTAGAAGTTGCGAAAGGAACGAAAATTAGAAGTCTGGCGTCCCTTAGGTCTAACCTTCTTATCCTGTGGCAGAAAAGCTCCCTTTCCACCTGTGACCATGGAAATTATTTCAGCCAGACCAGGACCAAATAAAGTCTTACCCTTAAAGGGAAGAGACAGCAGTTTAGACTTGGACACCACATCCGGAGACCAAGACTTTAGCCACAGAGCTCTGCAAGATAGAACGGCAAAGCTAGAAATCTTTGCACCCAAACTGACTAATTGCATGCTAGCATCACAGATAAAGGCATTAGCCAGCTTTAAAGCTTTGATCCTGTCTTGGATCTCCTCTTCTGTAGTCTCCTCCAAAATCAGATCCGATAAGGAGTCGCACCAGTACGAGGCCGCACCAGCGCCCGCTGCAATACTAGCAACTGGTTGCCATTGTAGACCTTGATGAAGAAAAATCTTCCTTAAGTAACCCTCCAGTTTCCTATCCATAGGATCCTTAAATGAGGTACTATCCTCTAGAAGAATAGTGGTTCTCTTTGCTGTGGATACAGCGCCCTCTACTTTAGGAACAGTGCGCCAAAGGTCTCGCACAGAGTCAGCAACAGGAAACATCTTTTTAAAGACAGGAGACAGGAAAAAAGGACCCCCGGCTTCTCCCATTCCTGAGAAATAATGTCAGACATGGGATCTGGAACAGGAAATACTTCCACAGAATTGGGTTTGACATCAAAGACTCTATTGAGTTTATTAGCCTTTTTAGGAGTTTCTGCGACTGTATTTTCAGAATCCTCCAAAGTAGCTAGAACCTCTTTCAAAAGTAAATAGAGGTGCTCAAGCTTAAATCTAAAATTAGCCTCCTCTGAATCCGGCAGATTCAGAATCAGAGATCTCACCCTCAGAAGCAACCAAGGAATGATCCTCCTTAGATAACTGAGATAAACTGGCTAAAGCAGAAATACCTGACTTAAAATAAATGTTCTCAGATTTTTTTCTTTCTATTACCTTAAACAGGTTAAGGCTCTCAGATACTGCAGAAGGCAGTTGTCCAGCAAAATCACCTGGTAAATATATACCCCCAGGAACTGACTGAGAGGAACCGCAGGACACTGCTTGTGAAACTGCCAAAGACTGGGACATCTGAGGAGAAAGTTGAGGCATGTCATGGACATGTTTCTAAACTGGAGTCTAGGCTATTGATAAGCCTATGTAAATACAGCCAGCAGAAGAAATTACACACACAGTTGGGTGCAGGGTAGTTAAGTAATAAAATGTTAATTTTTCATTGTTCTCTCTAAGTATTGAGCTTTGGTTTATAGAAAGATATTGAAGCAAGTCTATGTACACAAAGTGATAACATAATGAGATTTGATATTACCTGCAAAGCTCAACTTATTGTAATAGGTTGTGGTTTAAAAGCACAAAACCAGCTAATGCATAAACACAAATAAACCTGAAAATGCAATTTCTCATACATTTTATACTCAAGTCATTGAAAATACATTAATGGAAAAACTATTTTACAGTGTACTGTCCCTTTAAATGTTTACTGAGACTATATGGTAATAGAAACACAATAAAGTTATTGTTTTATTTTAACAGTGTGATCCCAATGAGTAAGCATGGGCTGGTTGTCACTTCATCCATGGATTGCACAGTGAAGCTCTGGTCACTTCAGGGGGAACACATTGGTATGTTTGGGGTATTAAAGACTCATGAATGATTTAAAGAAAGAAAATGATGTTTTCCCCCAAATAATACAGTTTTAGAAATAAATTAAAGGACCACTAAACACAGTGGAACAGCATAATCAGTAAATGCATATTATAAGGACAATGCAAAAGCTCTGAATTTCAAATGAATAGTAGATTTCTTTCTGACCTTCCACTGCATCATGTGACAGTCATCAGCCAACCACAAAATGCATATACATATAGTCTGTGAATCTTGCATATGCACAGTAGGAGAGCTGTGCCTTTAGAAAGTGTGCATAAAAAAAGACTGTGCACATTTAGATAATAGAAGTGAATTGGAAAGCTGTTGAAAAAAAATGGGGGTTTTATCAGAATAGCAAAAGTTTAATTTTGACTTGAGTGTCCTTTAAGACATTATAAAGGGGCATAAAGTCCAACGCTAAAAAAGCAGCTAATAGGAGGTGCTGCAAAACAGTAATAAATCACACTTAGATAAAATAACAGACCATGTCCTTAAATATGAAAGTCAGTCTCACATATAAGACATCAATGGTGTAAGTCCAATTATTTCAAATATTCTTCTGATAAAAGACAGGGTAGGCAGCGCTACTCCTCACACTTCTGGTGGCACAAATCTAGGATAACAAACAAATGCAGGGGCGCCTCATGTGCGTATCAATCATTTTCATCCAAATGTGGTAGTGAAAGCAATAAAATGGGTACTCACATTTAGCAGAAGCACCCTAATGTGCTTGTAAAAGGTGGCTGATAGATCAGCTCACCCACTGCCAGCAACAGGAACACTTCAGAGGTCATCCAGTGTAGAAATGTGTATAAATACTCTACTAAACTGCATATAATAAAAGTGTTATAATTAAAATTTGAGAAAAACAAAGCGAGTACCAATTCTATTGCTTTCACTACCACATTTGGATGAAACAGACTGATAAGCACATGAGGTTCCCCTCCATTTGTTTGTTAGCCTAGATTTGTGCCTATAGACTAGATGTTTCCATAGTCCTGCAATAAATTAACATACCAGCTAAATATCAAAACTTTCTGAAACTACACAGTGACTCTAGTGTGTGGATATTTTGATTTAATATATTTTTCTTCATGGTTTAAAGCAATATTTTTTTTTATATAATTATGATTTTTTTATTTCTTTAAAATATACATTTTATTCTTGCAGGTACCTTTTGTATATAGTATTCAGGTCACAATAATTCTTTAATATTCATATGATTTTATTGTGTTTTACATGTCCTAAAAATGTTTCATGTTTGGTAATACTAGTTGTAATGGACATTTTTACCCTTTACACCTAGTAAAGGAGCTGAAAATTTGAGTCCAATACCGACAATGTACAGCAAGCCAAAAGCTCTTAATGGGCTTAAAGTTAACTGAGCACAATTTATTGTTTTTTCAGCTCCCATTGGCTTCAAAGGTTGTCAAAAATATTCTTCTGCTAATGTCATTTAAGGAGCACAAAATGAAACCCCTACAGTGCTGTAAATAGCCACATGGTGTTATCCTTTATCAGCAGCCATTTTAAGGGCTATTAGCCGGCTGTTTGTTGCTGCATTTATGCTAAGAAAATATACTTCATTGGCTAATCAGTTTGTGCACTGATATTTCTGAATATATATATATATATATATATATAAATAAATCATGTTTAAAGAAACATTAGTACACAAAAATTTAAAAAAACAAAAACATCTTTGTGTCTAACTTCAGCATTAAACATTATAGCCATGTTATGTTTCTAGGTACATTTGGTCAAAATGAATTGTGGGACATAACAAAGAAGGAATCATGGAAAGAACAATCCATTGTTAGCAGTTTGAATACTCCTAAATCACCACCAAAACCATTGACAGGAACCAATTCCAGTCTGAGTATTGAGAGAAACAGCATCATTTCTGAGGTACTCAGAAGGGCAACTGGGCACCATGTTGCATTAGGGTTTCCACAGTAATTTTACTTATATAAGCCAGGGCTGGATTTTGGCAAGAGCTGTGATTTATCACTTAAAAAGAACA
Organism: Bombina bombina; assembly: GCF_027579735.1. Lineage (NCBI taxonomy): Eukaryota > Metazoa > Chordata > Amphibia > Anura > Bombinatoridae > Bombina > Bombina bombina. The sequence goes on along the minus strand of NC_069500.1, from coordinate 1,038,017,793 downwards.
TGTAATCATGTGTGTTGTAAGTGGGGTGCAATGATGGAGTAATGTAGAGTGGGCCCAGATAATTAACAGACTGCATTTTGGGCACTGAGCTCTAGGTTGGTCACTGCAATAAAAAAAATAGTAGTTTACAGCACTAATTCATGTCCCAACTTTACATTTTTTTATAAATCTAGAAGGCAAACCAGGAATTTAGCCAGATTTTTTTTTCCAGTTTATGGTTTGAGTGGATATATAGAATATATAAATAAATAAATAAATAAATATATATATACACACATATACATATATATATATATATATATATATATATATATATATATACACACATATACACACACACACACATATACGCACAGAGGTGGAAAAGTATCACTTTGGTTTTGGTGAAAACACTCCATAAAAACAAAGGCAGTGGCTCTGGAAGTGTGTCTGGACCATGCACCAGGGGTAGGGTTGTCACCTCGGCTATGTTTTCCTGGACCCTTATGAGGTACACATGCTGTAGGGTGTGCAGGATGTATTGTGCTTTTCAACAGCATTATTCATATGATGTCCAGAAGCCCAATACATGTTCCCCCTGCTTACCCTGCAGCATGCATAACTCAAAAGTTTCCAGGAAAACATGGCCAAGGTGGCAACCCTAACCAGGGGCCAAAGTATAGGTCTCCTTTAAATATGAAGTCGGCATAGAAAAGTATTTTTACAGAAATCTACCCTGCTTTGAAACAAAAACACAACCAGTTCTAGAAATAAACATAATAATTGACAAATATTGTACAAATATACGTAGTGTGAAAACAATCTAACTTTGCTTCAGAATAAATGTGTAAAATACTTAAAACACGAGGAATAAAGTGAAAATACATCAAATCTAAACATTAGAAACACATTTCCAGGGCACTGTTACTAAATGTTATACACTAAATGTTATACAGTTGTGATAGGATGAGAGAAGGTGTGTACATTTGCAGGCGGTTAGGGAGAGTGTTTTACCCTGCTACTAAAGAGTTAAACCTATTGGGTCAGATTCACAACTGCTCCCTATGAAGTTAGCTCAGGCCTTTATAAGGAGCTCTCTATGAGGTATTTGTCTCAGGGAGCCGGCTGTTTACAAAGTGAAGGAGAGGCTGACTCCCTGTAAAGAGACACACTGGTGAGACAAATGTGTTTTGATTTGCATATATTTTGCATATGCCATTCTTGTAAAGTACTTAACTGGTCAGTTAAGCATTAGAAAGGGAACCTCTATATATAGGTAAACCACCCAGTTCCATCACAGACCGGCAGCTACATCACATGGCCTAGATAGCCTGCAGTGCTTAGAGCCACAGATACATTCTGCTAGGAGGAAGCTGGTAGGTGGAAAACCACCCTCTGTTTCCCAGCTTTATGCAAAACACAGCAAATTCATGCATGGTTATAAGTGACAAAATTCCATGTGGCCGCCCATGGACTGTACCAAGGTGCTACTGTACACCACAAAACTACCTATCCTGCCTTATTCTCATAAAATATTCTGAGAATCAAGGGTTGCTTTTAAAACATGTGTATAGGACAATATAATTTAAAAAGGTCACAATGTTTATGGAGTATATAAAGTACATTGCAATTAGGTCTATGTGATAACATATTACTACAGATGCTGCCAATAACAGATTTCCAAGGGTCAAGTCCTACAAAAAAAAGTATGGGAACTTACCAAGACTTCCACCCCCCTCACAATTAATATATATATAAATATATATATATATATATATATATATATATATATATATATATATATATATATATATATATATATATATATATATCTATCTATATATACATACACAGTATCTCACAAAAGTGAGTACACCCCTCACATTTTTGTAAATATTTTATTATATCTTTTCATGTGACAACACTGAAGAAATGACACTTTGCTACAAAGTAAAGTAGTGAGTGTACAGCCTGTATAACAGTGTAAATTTGCTGTCCCTTCAAAATAACTCAACACACAGCCATTAATGTCTAAGCTGTTGGCAACAAAAGTGAGTACCCCCCTAAGTGGAAATGTCCAAATTGGGCCCAATTAGCCATTTTCCCTCCCCGGTGTCATGTGACTCGTTAGTGTTACAAGGTCTCAGGTGTGAATGGGGAGCAGATGTGGTAAATTTGGTGTTATTGCTCTCACACTCTCTCATACAGGTCACTGGAAGTTCAACATGGCACCTCATGGCAAATATCTCTCTGGATCTGAAAAAAAGAATTGTTGCTCTACATAAAGATGGCCTAGACTATAAGAAGATTGCCAAGACCCTGAAACAGAGCTGCAGCATGGTGGGCAAGACCATACAGCGGTTTCACAGGACAGGTTCCACTCAGAACAGGCCTTGCCATGGTCGACCAAAGAAGTTGATTGCACGTGCTCAGCGTCATATCCAGAGGTTGTCTTTGGGAAATAGAAGTAGGAGTGCTGCCAGCATTGTTGCAGAGGTTGAAGGGGTGGATGGTCAGCCTGTCAGTGCTCAGACCATACGCCGCACATTGCATCAAATTGGTCTGCATGGCTGTCGTCCCAGAAGGAAGCCTCTTCTAAAGATGATGCACAAAAAAGCCCGCAAACAGTTTGCTGAAGACAAGCAGGCTAAGGACATGGATTACTAGAACCATGTCCTGTGGTCCGATGAGACCAAGATAAACTTATTTGGTTCAGATGGTGTCAAGCGTGTGGCGGCAAGCAGGTGAGGAATACAAAGACAAGTGTGTCTTGCCTACAGTCAAGCATGGTGGTGGGAGTGTCATGGTCTGGGCCTGTATGAGTGCTGTCTGCGCTGGGGAGCTACAGTTCATCGAGGGAACCATGAATGCTAACATGTACTGTGACATACTGAAGCAGAGCATGATCCCCTCCCTTCAGAGACTGGGCCACAGGGCAGTATTCCAACATGATAGCGACCCCAAAATATTGATTGGTAATCTCGCCTCTTGAGATTTCCAAACCCCTTGCGCTGTCAGAGATCCCCAAACAGCTCCCCAACCTGCAAGACTCGCATCTGTTGTGATCACAGTCCAGGTTAGACGAACAAAAGAGGCCCTTAGAACTATACGATGGTGATCTAACCACCAAGTCAGAGATAGTCGAACATTGGGATTTAAGGATAGTAATTGTGATATCCTTAAAAAAAACCTGCACCATTGGTTCAGCATACAAAGCAGGAGTGGTCTCATATGAAAATGAGCAAAGGGGATCGCGTCCGATGCTGCAGTCATGAGACCTAAAACTTCCATGCACATAGCTACTGAAGGGAATGACTGAGACTGAAGGTTCCGACAGGCTGCAACCAATTTTAAACGTCTCTTGTCTGTTAGAGACAGAGTCATGGACACTGAATCTATCTGGAAACCTAAAAAGGTGACCCTTGTCTGAGGAATCAAAGAACTTTTTAATAAATTGATCCTCCAACCATGTTTTCGAAGAAACAACACTAGTTGATTCATGTAAGATTTTGTAGAATATAAAGACTGAGCTAGTACCAAGATATCGTCCAAATAAGGAAACACTGCAATACCCCGCTCTCTGATTACAGAGATTAGGGCACCGAGAACCTTTGAAAAGATTCTTGGAGCCGTCGCTAGGCCAAAAAAGAAGAGCGACAAATTGGTAAAGCTTGTCTAGAAAAGAGAATCTCAGAAACTGATAATGATTTGGATGAATCGGAATATGAAGATATACACCCTGTAAGTCTATGGTGGACATATAATGCCCTTACTGAACAAAAGGCAGAATAGTCCTTATAGTCACCATTTGAAAGTTGGTACTCTTACATAACGATTAAAAAAGAAATTCAGTTCCAGAACTAGCCTGAATGAATTTTCTTTCTTTGGGACAATTAATAGATTTGAATAAAAACCCCAAACCCTGTTCCTGAAACGGGCCTAGCATGATTACCCCTGAAACTCCAGGTCTGAAACACACTTCAGGAAAGCCTGAAACTTTACTGGATTTGCTGGAATGCGTGAGAGAAAATAACTTCTCACAGGAGGTCTTACTCTGAATCCTATTCGGTACCCCTGAGAAATCTTAATCTGCCCCCTACCAGCTGAGCTGGAATGAGGGCCGCACCTACATGCGGACTTAGGGGCTTGCTTTGGTTCCTTAAATGGCTTGGATTTATTCCAATTTGAAGAAAGTTTCCAATTGGAAACAGATTCCTTGGGGGAAGGAATAGTCGAAAGGAACGAAAACGGTTAGAAGCTTTAGATTTACCCTTAAGTCTTATCCTAAGGCAAAAAAACATAATTTATGTAAGAACTTACCTGATAAATTCATTTCTTTCATATTAGCAAGAGTCCATGAGCTAGTGACGTATGGGATATACATTCCTACCAGGAGGGGCAAAGTTTCCCAAACCTCAAAATGCCTATAAATACACCCCTCACCACACCCACAATTCAGTTTAACGAATAGCCAAGAAGTGGGGTGATAAGAAAGGAGCGAAAGCATCAAAATAAGGAATTGGAATAATTGTGCTTTATACAAAAAAATCATAACCACCACAAAAAAGGGTGGGCCTCATGGACTCTTGCCAATATGAAAGAAATGAATTTATCAGGTAAGTTCTTACATAAATTATGTTTTCTTTCATGTAATTAGCAAGAGTCCATGAGCTAGTGACGTATGGGATAATAAATACCCAAGATGTGGAACTTCCACGCAAGAGTCACTAGAGAGGGAGGGATAAAATAAAGACAGCCAATTCCGCTGAAAAATAATAATCCACAACCCAAAACAAAAGTTTTAATCTCAATAATGAAAAAAACTGAAATTATAAGCAGAAGAATCAAACTGAAACAGCTGCCTGAAGTACTTTTCTACCAAAAACTGCTTCAGAAGAAGAAAACACATCAAAATGGTAGAATTTAGTAAAAGTATGCAATGAAGACCAAGTTGCTGCTTTGCAAATCTGATCAACAGAAGCTTCATTCCTAAACGCCCAGGAAGTAGAAACTGACCTAGTAGAATGAGCCGTAATTCTTTGAGGCGGGGATTTACCCGACTCTACATAAGCATGATGAATCAAAGACTTTAACCAAGACGCCAAAGAAATGGCGGAGGCCTTCTGACCTTTTCTGGACCCAGAAAAGATAACAAATAGACTAGAAGTCTTTCTAAAATCTTTAGTAGCTTCAATATAATATTTCAAAGCTCTTACTACATCCAAAGAACGTAAAGATCTCTCCTTTGAATTCTTAGGATTAGGACACAATTAAGGAACAACAATTTCTCTACTAATGTTGTTAAAATTCACAACCTTAGGTAAAAATTTAAATGAAGTCCGCAACACTGCCTTATCCTGATGAAAAATCAGAAAAGGAGATTCACAAGAAAGAGCAGATAACTCAGAAACTCTTCTAGCAGAAGAGATGGCCAAAAGGAACAGAACTTTCCAAGAAAGTAATTTAATGTCCAGAGAATGCATAGGTTCAAACGGAGGAGCTTGTAAAGCCCTCAGAACCAAATTAAGACTCCAAGGAGGAGAGATTGACTTAATGACAGGTTTGATACGAACCAAAGCCTGTACAAAACAATGAATATCAGGAACATTAGCAATCTTTCTGTGAAAAAGAACAGAAAGAGCAGAGATTTGTCCTTTCAAGGAACTTGCAGACAAACCTTTATCCAAACCATCCTGAAGAAACTGTAAAATTCTAGGAATTCTAAAAGAATGCCAGGAGAATTTATGAGAAGAACACCAAGAAATGTAAGTCTTCCAGACTCGATAATAAATCCTCCTAGACACAGATTTACAAGCCTGTAACATAGTATTAATTACGGAGTCAGAGAAACCTCTATGACTAAGAATCAAGCGTTCAATTTCCATACCTTCAAATTTAATGATTTGAGATCCTGATGGAAAAAAGGGCCTTGAGATAGAAGGTCTGGTCTTAACGGAAGAGTCCAAGGTTGGCAACTGGCCATCCGAATGAGATCCGCATACCAAAACCTGTGAAGCCATGCTGGAGCCACCAGCAGTACAAACGAACGTTCCATTAGAATTTTGGAAATCACTTTTGGAAGAAGAACTAGAGGCGGAAAGATATAGGCAGGATGATAATTCCAAGGAAGCGACAACGCGTCCACTGCCTCCGCCTGAGGATCCCTGGATCTGGACAGATACCTGGGAAGTTTCTTGTTTAGATGAGAGGCCATCAGATCTATTTCTGGAAGTCCCCAGATTTGAACAATCTGAAGAAATACCTCTGGGTGAAGGGACCATGCGCCCGGATGTAACGTCTGGCGACTGAGATAATCCGCTTCCCAATTGTCTACACCTGGGATGTGAACCGCAGAGATTAGACAGGAGCTGGATTCCGCCCATACAAGTATCCGAGATACTTCTTTCATAGCCTGAGGACTGTGAGTCCCACCCTGATGATTGACATATGCCACGGTTGTGACATTGTCTGTCTGAAAACAAATAAACGATTCTCTCTTCAGAAGAGGCCAGAACTGAAGAGCTCTGAAAATCGCACGGAGTTCCAAAATGTTGATTGGTAATCTCGCCTCCTGAGATTCCCAAACCCCCTGCGCTGTCAGAGATCCCCATACAGCTCCCCAACCTGACAGACTCGCATCTGTTGAGATCACAGTCCAGGTTGGACGAACAAAAGAAGCCCCTTGGACTAAACGATGGTGATCTATCCACCACGTCAGAGAGTGTCGTACATTGGGATTTAAGGATATTAATTGTGATATCTTTGTATAATCCCTGCACCATTGGTTCAGCATACAAAGCTGAAGAGGTCGCATGGGAAAAGGAGCAAAGGGGATCGCATCCGATGCAGCAGTCATGAGACCTAGAATTTCCATGCATAAAGCTACCGAAGGGAATGATTGAGACTGAAGGTTTCGACAGGCTGAAACCAATTTCAGAAGTCTCTTTTCTGTTAGAGACAAGGTCATGGACACTGAATCTATTTGAAAACCCAAAAAGGTTACCTGAGTCTGAGGAATCAACGAACTCTTTGATAAATTGATCCTCCAACCATGTCTTTGAAGAAACGACACAAGTTGATTCGTATGAGATTCTGCAGAATTTGAAGACTGAGCAAGTACCAAGATATCGTCCAAATAAGGAAATACCGCAATATCCTGTTCTCTGATTACAGAGAGAAGGGCACAGAGAACCTTTGAAAAGATCCTTGGAGCTGTTGCTAGGCCAAACGGAAGGGCCACAAACTGGTAATGCTTGTCTAGAAAAGAGAATCTCAGAAACTGAAAGTGATCTGGATGAATCGGAATATGAAGATATGCATCCTGTAAATCTATTGTGGACATATAATGCCCTTGCTGAACAAAAGGCAGAATAGTCCTTATAGTTACCATTTTGAATGTTGGTATCCTTGCATAACGATTCAATATCTTTAGATCCAGAACTGGTCTGAAGGAATTCTCCTTCTTTGGTACAATGAATAGATTTGAGTAAAACCCCAGACCCTGTTCCAGAACTGGAACTGGCACAATTACTCCAGCCAACTCAAGATCTGAAACACATTTCAGAAATGCCTGAGCCTTCACTGGGTTTATTGGAATGCGAGAGAGAAAAAAATCTCTTCACAGGCGGCCTTACCTTGAAACCTATTCTGTACCCTTGTGAAACAATGTTCTGAATCCAAAGACTGTGAATCGAATTGATCCAAATGTCTTTGAAAAATCATAACGTGCCCCCTACCAGCTGTGCTGGAATGAGGGCCGCACCTTCATGTGGACTTGGGAGCTGGTTTCGACTTTCTAAAAGGCTTGGATTTATTCCAGACTGGAGAAGGTTTCCAAACAGAAACCGTTCCTTTAGGGGAAGGGTCAGGCTTCTGTTCCTTATTCTGACGAAAGGAACAAAAACGATTAGCAGCCCTATATTTACCTTTAGATTTTTTGTCCTGAGGCAAAAAAGTTCCTTTCCCCCCAGTAACAGTTGAAATAATAGAATCCAACTGGGAACCAAATAATTTATTACCTTGGAAAGAAAGAGAAAGCAAAGTTGACTTAGAAGACATATCTGCATTCCAAGTTTTAAGCCATAAAGCTCTTCTAGCTAAAATAGCTAAAGACATATACCTGACATCAACTCTAATGATATCAAAGATGGCATCACAAATAAAGTTATTAGCATGTTGAAGAAGTTTAACAATGCTATGAGTATTATGGTCTGATACTTGTTGTGCTAAAGCCTCCAACCAAAAAGTGGAAGCGGCAGCAACATCAGCCAAAGAAATAGCAGGCCTAAGAAGATTACCTGAACATAAATAAGCTTTCCTTAGAAAGGATTTAATCTTCCTATCTAAAGGATCCTTAAAGGAAGTACTATCTGCTGTAGGAATAGTAGTACGTTTAGCAAGAGTAGAGATAGCCCCATCAACTTTAGGGATTTTGTCCCAAAACTCTAATCTGTCAGATGGCACAGGATACAATTTCTTAAACCTTTGAGAAGGAGTAAATGAAGTACCCAGATTATTCCATTCCCTAGAAATTACTTCAGAAATAGCATCAGGGACAGGAAAAACTTCTGGAATAACTATAGGAGGTTTAAAAACCGAATTTAAACGCTTAGTAGATTTAGTATCAAGAGGACTAGATTCCTCCATCTCTAATGCAATTAAAACTTCTTAAAGTAAAGAGCGAATAAATTCCATTTTAAATAAATATGAAGATTTATCAGTGTCAATATCTGAGACAGAATCCTCTGAACCAGAAAAATCCTCATCAGAAACAGACAAATCAGAATGATGACGGTCATTTAAAAATTCATCTGATAAATGAGAAGTTTTTAAAGACCTTTTACGTTTACTGGAGGGAGGAATAACAGACATAGCCTTCCTAATAGATTTAGAAACAAATTCTTTTATATTAACAGGAACATCCTGAGTATTAGATGTTGAGGGAACAGCAACAGGTAATGGTATATTACTAATGGAAATACAATCTGCATTAGCAAGTTTATCATGACATTCATCACAAACTACAGCCGGAGGAACAGTTACCACAAGTTTACAACAAATGCACTTAACTTTGGTAGAACCAGCATCAGGCAGCGTCTTTCCAGAAGTATATTCTGATCCATGGTAAATTTGATACATCTTGCAATATGTAAAAGAAAAAACAACATATAAAGCAAAATTTATCAAATTCCTTAAATGACAGTTTCAGGAATGGGAAAAAAATGCCAATGAACAAGCCTCTAGCAACCAGAAGCAATGAAAAATGAGACTGAAATAATGTGAAAAAAAGGTGGAGACAAGAATGACGCCCACATTTTTTAGCGGCAAAAAAAGACGCCCACATTATTGGCGCCTTAATTTTTTTGGCGCCAAGAATGACGCCACATCCGGAGACACCGACATTTTTGACGCAAAAGGTCAAAAAAATTACGCAAACACGAACAACTTCCGGCGTCAAGTATGACGCCGGAAATGACAAAAAAAAATTTGCGCAAAAAAAGTCCACGCCAAGAATGACGCAATAAATTGAAGCATTTTCAGCCCCCGCGAGCCTAACAGCCCACAGGGAAAAAAGTCAATTGAAACATTTTTTAAGGTAAGAAAAAAATTGATTATCCCAAATAATGAAACTGACTGTCTGAAATAAGGAATATTGATCATCCTGAATCATGGCAAATATAAGTTTAAAGACATATATTTAGAACTTTATATATAAAGTGCCCAACCATAGCTTAGAGTGTCACAAAAAATAAGACTTACTTACCCCAGGACACTCATCTACATATAGTAGATAGCCAAACCAGTACTGAAACGAGAATCAGTGGAGGTAATGGTATATAAGAGTATATCGTCGATCTGAAAAGGGAGGTAAGAGATAAATCTCTACGACCGATAACAGAGAACCTATGAAATAGATCCCGTAGAAGGAGACCATTGAATTCAAATAGGCAATACTCTCTTCACATCCCTCTGACATTCACTGCACTCTGAGAGGAAAACCGGGCTCTAGCCTGCTGTGAAGCGCATATCAACGAAGAATCTAGCACAAACTTACTTCACCACCTCCACGGGAGGCAAAGTTTGTAAAACTGAATTGTGGGTGTGGTGAGGGGTGTATTTATAGGCATTTTGAGGTTTGGGAAACTTTGCCCCTCCTGGTAGGAATGTATATCCCATACGTCACTAGCTCATGGACTCTTGCTAATTACATGAAAGAAACTCCCTTCCTCTCAGTGACAGTTGAAATAATCAAATCCAACTGAGAACCAACTTATTACCTTGGAAAGAAAGAGATAGCAATCTGGACTTAGAAGTCATGTCAGCATTCCAAGATTTAAGCCACAAACTCTTCTAGCTAAAATCGCTAAAGACATAGATTTAACATCATTTGATGAAAAAAATGGCATCACAAATAAAATGATTAGCATGTTGAAGCAAGCGAACAATGCTAGACAAATCAGAATCCAATTCTTGTTGCGCTAAATTTTCCAACCAAAAAGTTGATGCAGCCGCAACATCAGCCAAAGAAAATGCAGGCCTGAGAAGATGACCCGAATATAAATAGGCTTTCTTTAGATAAGATTCAAGTTTCCTATCTAAAGGATCTTAAAAAGAAGTACTATCTTACATAAGAATAGTAGTACGTTAAGCAAGAGTAGAGATAGCCCCATCAACTTTGAGGATCTTTTCCCAAAACTCCAATGTAACTACCGGCAAAGGATACAATTTTTAAAACCTTTAAAGACGGAAAAACTAAATTTATGCTTACCTGATAAATTACTTTCTTTTACGATATGACGAGTCCACAGATTTCATCCTTACTTGTGGGATATTAACCTCCTGCTAACAGGAAGTGGCAAAGAGCACCACAGCAGAGCTGTATATATAGCCCCTCCCCTTCCCCTCCACCCTCAGTCATTCGGCCGAAGGTATAGGAAGAGAAAAAGGAAAAGCTAAAAAGGTGCAGAGGTGACTGAAGTTTACAAAAAATATAAAGAAAAACTGTCTTAAAAAGAACAGGGTGGGCCGTGGACTCGTCATATCGTAAAAGAAAGTAATTTAGCAGGTAAGCATAAATTTAGTTTTCTTTTAAAAAGATATGACGAGTCCACGGATTTCATCCTTACTTGTGGGAAACCAATACCAAAGCAATAGAACACGGATGAAAGGGAGGGACAAGACAGGAACCTAAATGGAAGGCAACACTGCTTGAAGAACCTTTCTCCCAAAGATAGCCTCAGAAGAAGCAAAAGTATCAAATTTCTAAAATTTGGAAAAAGTGTGAAGGAACGACCAAGTTGCAGCCTTACCAATCTGTTCAACAGAAGCATCGTTTTTAAAGGCCCATGTGGAAGCCACAGCCCTAGTAGAATGAGCCGTAATTCTTTCAGGAGGCTGCTGTCCAGCAGTCTCATATGCCAGGCGGATGATACTTCTCAGTCAAAATGAAAGAGAGGTAGCCGTAGCTTTCTGACCCCTACGCTTTCCGGAATAAACAATGAATAATGAAGATGATTGATGGAAATCCTTAGTTGCCTGTAAGTAAAACTTTAAGGCACGGACCACGTCCAGGTTATGTAACATACGCTACTTCTTAGAAGAAGGATTAGGACACAAGGAAGGAACAACAATTTCCTGATTAATATTCTTATTTGAAACAACCTTAGGAAGAAAACCAGGTTTGGTACGTAAAACCACCATATCAGAATGAAATATGAGATAAGGCGACTCACACTGTAACGCTGAAAGCTCCGAAACTCTTCGAGCAGAAGAAATAGCAACCAAAAACAAAACTTTCCAAGATAACAGTTTAATATCTATGGAATGCATAGGTTCAAACAGAACCCCTTGAAGAACTCGAAGAACTAAATTCAAACTCCAGGGAGCAGTAATAGGTCTAAATACAGGCTTAATCCTAGATAGAGCCTGACAAAAAGACTGAACATCTGGTACATTTGCCAAACGATTGTGAAACAGAATTGACAAAGCTGAAATTTGTCCCTTTAAGGAACTCGCTGATAACCCTTTCTCCAATCCTTCTTGGAGAAAAGACAGAATCCTAGGAATCCTAACTTTACTCCATGAGTAACCCTTGGATTCACACCAATAAAGATATTTACGCCATATCTTATGAAAGATTTTTCTAGTTACAGGCTTTTTAGCCTGTATCAAAGTATTGACAACTGAATCAGAGAACCCTCGCTTAGATAAAATCAAGCGTTCAATCTCCACGCAGTCAGCTGCAGAGAAATTAGATTTGGATGTTGGAAAGGACCTTGAATGAGAAGGTCCTGTCTCAATGGAAGTTTCCACGGTGACAGAGAGGACATGTCCACTAGATCCGCATACCAAGTCCTGCGTGGCCATGCAGGCGCTATCAGGATCACTGAAGCTCTCTCCTGTTTGATTCGAGCAATCACGTGTGGGAGGAGAGGAAACGGCGGAAACACATAAGCTAGGCTGAACAACCAAGGCACTGCCAAGGCCTCTATCAGTTCGGCCTGAGGATCCCTTGACCGGGATCCGTATCTTGGAAGCTTGGCATTCTGTCGGGATGCCATCAAATCCAATTCCGGTGTGCCCCATCTGAGAATCAATGAGGCAAATACCTCCGGGTGAAGTTCCCACTCCCCCGGATGAAAAGTCTGTTGACTTAGAAAATCTGCTTCTCTACTCCTGGGATGTAGATCGCTGACAGATGACAAGAGTGGGCATCCACCCAACTGATTATCTTGGATACCTCTATCATCGCTAAGGAACTCCTTGTTCCCCCTTGATGATTGACATATGCCACAGTCGTGATGTTGTCTGACTGGAATCTGATGAATTTGGCCGAAGCCAACTGAAGCCATGCTTGAAGCGCATTGAATATTGCTCTCAGTTCCAGAATATTGATTGGAAGAAGAGACTCCACTTGAGTCCAAACACCCTGAGCCTTCAGGGAGTTCCAAACTGCACCCCAGCCCCAAAGGCTGGCATCTGTTGTCACTATTACCCATGAGGGTCTGCGGAAACAAGTCCCTTGGGACAGATGATCCGGCAACAACCACCAAAGAAGAGAGTTTCTGGTCTCTTGATCCAGATTTATCTGAGGAGATAAATCTGCATAATTCACCATTCCACTGTCCGAGCATGCACAGTTGCAGTGGTCTGAGATGAAAGCAAGCAAACGGAACAATGTCCATTGCCGCTACCATTAATACAATTACACTGATGGCCGAGGAATGGACTGAAGTGCTCGGCAAGTATTTAGAATCTTTGATTTTCTGACCTCCGCCAGAAATATTTTCATGGCTACCGAGTCTATCAGAGTTCCCAAGAAAGGAACCCTTGTCTGTGGGACAAGTTAACTCTTCTCTATGTTCACCTTCCAGCCGTGAGTTCTCAGAAAAGACAACACTGTGTCCGTGTGAGATTTTGTCAGATGATATGTTTACGCCTGAATCAGAATGTCGTCCAGATAAGGCACCACCGCTATTCCTCGCGGTCTGAGAACCGCCAAAAGAGACCCTAGAACCCTTGTGAAGATTCTGGGTGCTGTGGCCAATCCGAAGGGAAGAGCCACGAATTGATAATGTTTGTCCAGAAAGGCAAACCTTAGAAACTGATGATGATCCTTGTGGATAGGAATATGAAGGCAAGCATCCTTCAAGTCCACGGTAGTCATATATTCACCCTCCTGGATCATTGGTAAAATTGTTCGTATTGTCTCCATCTTGAATGATGGAACTCTTAGAAATTTGTTTAGACACTTGAGATCTAAAATGGGTCTGAACGTTCCCTCCTTTTTGGGAACCACAAATAGGTTTGAGTAAAACCCCTGTCCCTGTTCCAATTTTGGAACTGGACAAATTACTCTCATAGTAGAGAGGTCTTTTACACAGCGTAAGAACGCCTCTCTTTTTATCTGGTTTGCAGATAACTTTGAAAGATGAAATCTCCCTCTTGGGAGAAAGTCCTTGAATTCCAATAGATAACCCTTGGGTCACTATTTCTAGTGCCCAGGGATCCTGAACATCTCTTGCCCAAGCCTGAGCAAAGAAAGAGAGTCTGCCCCCTACTAGATCCAGTCCCGAATCGGGGGCCGCCCCTTCATGCTGTCCTAGGAGCAGGAGCGGGCTTTTTGGATTGTTTACCCTTATTCCAGTTCTGATTAGGTCTCCAGACTGACTTAGATTGGGTAAAATTCCTTTCCTACTTTGAGGAAGAAGAAGAAGCGGGGGGTCCTCCTTTAAAGTTCCGAAAGGAACGAAAATTATTCTCTTTACCCCTCATTTTAACCGACTTATCCTGAGGTAGGGCATGGCCTTTACCTCCTGTAATATCAGAAATGATTTCTTTTAATTCTGGCCCGAAAAGGGTCTTACCCTTAAAGGGAATAGCTAAAAGCCTATGTTTTGATGACACATCAGCAGACCAAGATTTGAGCCACAATGCTCTACGTGCTAAAATAGCAAATCCTGCACTTTTTGCCGCTTATTTAGCAATTTGAAAAGCGGCATCAGTAATAAAAGAATTAGCTAGCTTGAGAGCCTTAATTCTATCTAAGATGTCATCTAATGGAGTCTCAACCTTAAGAGACTCTTCTAGAGCCTCAAACCAAAAAGCTGCTGCAGTAGTTACTGGAACAATGCAAGCCGTAGGTTGTAAAGAAACCCCTGATTAACAAATAATTTCTTTAGTAGACCCTCTAATTTCTTATCCATAGGGTCTTTGAAAGCACAACTATCCTCAATGGGTATAGTAGTACGCTTAGCTAGGGAAGATATAGCTCCCTCTACCTTAGGAACCATTTGCCATGAGTCCCGAATGGTATCTGATATGGGAAACATTTTCTTAAAATTAGGAGGGGGAGAAAACGGTATACCTGGTCTATCCCATTCCTTTCTAATAATTTCCGAAATTCTCTTAGGAACCCGAAAAACATCAGTGTAAGTAGGTACTTCCAAATATTTATCCATTTTACACAATTTCTCTGGAGGAATCACAATAGGGTCACAATCATCCAGAGTCGCTAAAACCTCCCTAAGTAACAGGCGGAGGTGTTCAAGCTTAAATTTAAATGACATAGCATCCGAATCTGTCTGAGGTAAAACATTCCCTGAATCAGAAATTTCACCCTCAGACAGCAATTCCCTGACCCCCAACTCAGAGCACTGTGAGGGAACATCGGAAATAGCTAATAAAGCATCAGAAGATTCAGTATTTACATTAATACCTAACCTACTGCATTTACCCTGCAACACTGGTAATTTTTACAATACCTCTGTAAGGGTAGTTGACATAACTGCAGCCATCTCCTGCAGAGTAAAGGAATTAGACGCACTAGAAGTACTAGGAGTCGCTTGTGTGGGCGTTAAAGGTTGTGACACTTGGGGAGAATTGGATGGCATATCCTGATTCTCTTCAGACTGAGAATCATCCTTAGGCACACTTACTTTATTTAAAATATGCTTTTTACATTGTAAAGCCCTTTCAGTACAAAAGTTACACAATGTAAGAGGGGGTTGCACAATAGCTTGTAAACACATAGAACAATGAGAAACCTCAATGTCAGACATGTTGAACAGACTAGTAATACCACAAAAGTCGTTTAAACACTTATTTATAGCATAAAATAAACATTAGAAAAAACGTGCACTGTGCCTTTAAGAAAAGAAAAAGTGAACAATTTTTCCAAAATGCATAAAAAACGTTAAATTATTCCCAAATTTAAATTAAATATCGTTGGTTAATCCAAAAATTACTGCTGTGGCGCCTACCTGCCCCAGAGTACTTTGAATCAAGTTTCCAACCCTTCAGACCAGCTACACAGTCCAGGAGCCACCGAGTTACTGTTTGCTGCTGCTAAGTCTGAAGAAAATGCGCCAAAATAGGCTCCGCCCCTTAAGGTCAAAGAGTAGGCCCAAACAACACCGCATGGGAATGCAGTTTTGCACTAAAGTAGAAATACACACACAATACAACCCTCAAGCATAAAACCAATAAGTTTTAAGTGCCAAAAATAAAAAACATAAAACATTGTTTTTAACATTGTCTCCCATGTCACATAATGCCCAAATATCAACTAATGCTAAACATAATATAGGGACTCCAGTAACACCCCTCTTATTAAAATAGGTTTTACTGTTTACCCCATCCCCATACAGGGAAATAATGCCAGCCAGTTCTGATACACCAAGTCTCCTCAGAAAAAAAGGCTGCACATACCTTAATGCTGCTTGTAGCATGAAACCGGTCTCCACACTGAAGATGTCTCATGGTTACCTTCAGAAGTCTTGTGGGAACCAGCGTGGATCTTAGTTACAAATGCTAAGATCATCAAACCTCAGGCAGAAATCTTCTTCCATATCCCCCTGAGGAAAATAGTACGCACCGGTACCATTTAAAATAAAAAACTTCTTGATTGAAGAAACTAAAACTAACACCTCACTTTACCATGTCTTCCTAGTATAACACAGGCAAAGAGAATGACTGAGGGTGGAGGGGAAGGGGAGGGGCTATATATACAGCTCTGCTGTGGTGCTCTTTGCCACTTCCTGTTAGCAGGAGGTTAATATCCCACAAGTAAGGATGAAATCCGTGGACTTGTCATATCTTTGTAAAAGAAAAGAAGTACCAGGCCTATTCCATTCCTTAGAAATCATATCAGAAATAGCATCAGGAACTGGAAAAACATCTGGAGTAACCACAGGAGGTTTATAAACAGAATTTAAACGCTCACTAGTTTTAATATCAAGAGGACTAGTTTCCTCAATATCCAATATAATCAACACTTCTTTAACAAAGAACGAATATACTCCATTTTAAATAAATAAGTAGATTTGTCCATGTCAATATCTGAGAAAGGATCTTCTGAATCAGATAGATCCTCATCAGAGGAGGATAATTCAGTATGTTGTCGGTCATTTGAAATTTCATTAACTTTATGAGAAGTTTTAAAAGACCTTTAAGTTTATTAGAATGCGGGATGGCAGACAAAGCCTTCTGAATAGATTCAGCAATACATTCTTTTAAATTCACAGGTATATCTTGTACATTAAATGTTGAAGGAACAGCAACAGGCAATGTACTATTACTGATGGACACATTCTCTGCATGTAAAAGTTTATCATGACAACTATTACAAACCACAGCTGGAGATATAATCTCCACAAGATTACAACAAATGTACTTAGCTTTGGTAGAACTGTTATCAGTCAGCAGGGTTCCAACAGTGATTTCTGAGACAGGATCAGATTGAGACATCTTGCAAATGTAAGAGAAAAAAACAACATATAAAGCAAAATTATCAATTTCCTTATATGGCAGTTTCAGGAATGGGAAAAAAATGCAAACAGCATAGCCCTCTGATAGAGAAAAAAGGCAAGAGGCATATAGGAATGGGGTTTTAAATAATGAAAATATTTGGCGCCAAGTATGACGCACAAACAAACAGAGAATTTTTTTGGAGCTAACAACATCTGGAAATGACGTGTTATTGAAGACGCAACCTTGTGAAAGGACACGGCGTCGACAAAGACGCCAGAAATGATGAATTTGCGTAATTGAACGTAACTTTGCACCAAAAAACCTAGCGCGAAAAAATGACGCAATTTACTTTGGCATTTCGCGCCCTCACGAGCTTAATTCTGCCCGCAAACTTAAAATGACAGTCAATTGAAAAAAGACTATACCCCAGGTAAGAAATAAATTTTCCTAAAAAATGCATTTCCCAGATATGAAACTGACAGTCTGCAAAAGGAAATATACTGAAACCTGAATCATGGCAAATATAAGTACAATACATATATTTAGAAATTTATATAAATACATAAAGTGCCGAACCATAGCTGAGAGTGTCTTAAGTAATGAAAACATACTTATCAAAAGACACCCATCCACATATAGCAGATAGCCAAACCAGTACTGAAACGGTTATCAGTAGAGGTAATGGAATATGAGAGTATATCGTCGATCTGAAAAGGGAGGTAGGAGATGAATCTCTACAACCAATAACAGAGAACCTATGAAATAGATCTCCCGTGAGGAAATCCATTGCATTCAATAGGTGATACTCCCTTCGCATCCCTCTGACATTCACTGTACTCTGAGAGGAATCAGGCTTCAAAATGCTGAGAAGGGCATATCAACGTAGAATCTAAGCACAAACTTACTTCACCACCTCCATAGGAGGCAAAGTTTGTAAAACTGAATTATGGGTGTGGTGAGGGGTGTATTTATAGGCATTTTGAGGTTTGGGAAACTTTGCCCCTCCTGGTAGGATTGTATATCCCATACGTCACTAGCTCATGGACTCTTGCCAATTACATGAAAGAAATGTAAGCACCGTGTGCTCCACCCAGCGCAGGGTGATCACACAGCAGGACTGCTGACAGGCTTGCATTTAGTGTATTGTAGGAAGCGTTAGTGCCTATTACCACAGGATCTCACTATCCCTCTAACCAGACTGTGCTCCAGCTCCTCCCACCTGTAGCAGCAGTGTTTACTGAAACGTTTCTGCTCGGTCCAGAGGGAACTCAGTTCCCATGCGTTCCCGCTGGACTTGACCCCTAGATTTATCACTGTGCATAACAAACATGGGCAAAAGAACCATTATAGAGAAAAAATTGCATCTTCTCATTTGTTAGAGTTGAAGGGTTAATAGTGATAAAATGACATGCTCTATGTGTTTAATCACTGCAAAAGGTTTAAACAAATAGACTTGCAGGGTTAAGAAAATGACATGCTCTAATGAATGAGATACCATTTTTTCACAATAACTGTCCTTTAAAGGGACAGACAGAGCATGTCATTTTAAATAACTTTCCAATGTATTTCTTTTATCTAATTTATTTAGTTCTCTTTTTATCCTTCACTGAAAAGTATACCTAGGTAGGTTTAGAAGGTGCAGATTGGTGGCTGCACATATACAGTATATTATATTTTCATTGGCTTTCAGCTAACTCCCAGTAATGCTTTGCTGCTCCTTCATCAAAGAATAACAAGAGAACTAATCAAATGAGATAATAGAAGTAAATTGGAAAGTTGTTTAATATTGCATGATCTACCTGAATCAGGCAATACTTTTTTGGGTTTCATGTCCTTTTAAGTCCCCTCCAATCAAACCACATAATAAATGGTAGCAGTTTAGTACATTATGGAGCAGAGACACAATAATCCCTATAAGGATGCAACATGGAGAACAATGCAATATAAATACAGCTATGTGAGCTCTCTAAAAGTCATATAAACTTGTTTTGGGTGATTAGTCCCTTTAGCATTATTATTTGTTCAGGGAATAACACTTTTACATCTCTAAGAAGCAGGTTCCATTAATATATAAACTCACAGCTCATATGGAGAATATTTCAAACCAATTTAAGTAAACAATATTTTTTAGGTGACAGTTTCATCTGAGCCAATTGATAAAGAAATTGTAGAAGAATTGAAGAATCTAAATGTATTGAAAGCACAAAACAGGTAATAAATCCCTTGAAATGTAATATGTCTGTTGTTTTTGTTTGAATTTGTATTTTTGCAAAGGATCGATACAATAACAACAATATAGGTACAAATCCCAAAATATGAATTGTTCCAAAATCCAGACTTTTTCATTAATATTCTTTTACAAATAAAAATATTAAAATGTACCATTCTTACCACCAGTAAGTCACAGTCTTCTCTGCCTGTATCTTTGATTTTTGTGTTGTAAAATAGAAATGCTAGTCTATATTTATTTACAACTATTGCTATTCTGCACAAGCTTTCTGATGGATGTTTTGGAAATGACAAAATCACCTTTATACTGTATTTGTGTAAGCTGTTGTATTATGACATGAAAATATTGTGAAATAAGAAATTGGTTTACCTTTTCTGGTTCCAACTGTTTGGATAAAAGGGTTTAAACCTGTAATAATAATAATACAAATAAATCAGATCATACCATGGGCAGTTGAGGAAATTGACAGTCCCGATAAGTATCATACAGCCTGGACACTTACTTCAGTTTTGAGTTAATAAAGCTATCACATAGTACTTCTAAAATAGTGAGTGATAAATGAATGTAATATTTATAGATATTAAAAATGCAGAGTATTATATGAAAATCACCATAGTGTATGCTTGCTGTAATTATACTGGCTATTGATGTTTGTACTATTTATTTGAGAAGCGCATTTGTTTTCGGAAGAATGCACATTCGTCATGAAAATTGGATTTGCGTTTAGTTTAAATGAAACGAATATCCAAATGAATGCCCCAATGAAAATAAAGAAAAGGAAAAATTCCTGACGGAAATCGTCACTATTCAGTTGTTTTTTTTTTTAAACACTCTACTGTTGAAGATACATAGAATATACACACTTATATTTTCTTACCTCAGTTCCTCTCCTCCTTTTTTCATTCCTGAACCTTCTTTGCATGTAAGCCCTGCTGTTTTGTAGATCACTTCCAACTCTACCCATTTGTCTACCATAAATGCTACCTTGCATATGACTGATAGCGCTGCATAATCTGTTGGTCCTCTACAAATAACTTATTAGAATATTCACAGGGGTGTGAAAATAGTTGAAATGTGTGTATTATTTCACAGGGTTAGTCTAAAGATGTGAAGTCTGCCCCAGTATATCGGAATAAATGTGTTTACGTTTATACAAGGCCAGAGAGTGCTTTATCTCCCAACTGCTTTA
Organism: Bombina bombina; assembly: GCF_027579735.1. Taxonomy (NCBI): domain Eukaryota; kingdom Metazoa; phylum Chordata; class Amphibia; order Anura; family Bombinatoridae; genus Bombina; species Bombina bombina. The sequence goes on along the minus strand of NC_069500.1, from coordinate 1,037,997,145 downwards.
TTAGGGTTTTCTGTATTACAAAGAATCTACCGGGTACACAGGCTGCTGGTTTAAGAAATGAGAGAGCAGCCCAACTTTACATATATTTCTGTGTGTGTGTGTGGGGGGGGGGGGGGTATATATAATATAACAAATGAAAAACATAATTTATGCTTACCTGATAAATTTATTTCTCTTGTGATGTATCGAGTCCACAGATTCATCCTTCCCTACAGGAAGTGGCAGAGAGAGCACCCACAGCAGAGCTGTCTATATAGCTCCCCCCTTAGCTCCACCCCCCAGTCATTCGACCGAAGGCTAGAAAGAAAAAGGAGAAACCATAGGGTGCAGTGGTGACTGAAAGTTTAAAAAATAAAAATATATATATATATGCCTGTCTTAAATAAACAGGGCGGGCCGTGGACTCGATACATCACAAGAGAAATAAATTTATCAGGTAAGCATAAATTATGTTTTCTCTTGTAAGATGTATCGAGTCCACGGATTCATCCTTACTTGTGGGATACCAATACCAAAGCTTTAGGACACGGATGAAGGGAGGGACAAGACAGGGACCTTAAATGGAAGGCACCACTGCTTGTAGAACCTTTCTCCCAAAAATAGCCTCCGAAGAAGCAAAAGTATCAAATTTGTAAAATTTGGAAAAAGTATGAAGCGAAGACCAAGTCACCGCCTTACAAATCTGTTCAACAGAAGCCTCATTTTTAAAAACCCAATGTGGAAGCCACAGCTCTAGTAGAATGAGCAGTAATTCTTTCAGGAGGCTGCTGTCCAGCAGTCTCATAGGTCAAACGGATAATGCTTTTCAGCCAAAAGGAAAGAGAGGTAGCCATAGCCTTTTGGCCTCTCCGCTTACCAGAATAAACAACAAACAATGAAGATGTTTGACGGAAATCTTTGGTTGCTTGTAAGTAGAACTTTAAAGCACGAACCACATCAAGATTGTGCAACAGACGTTCCTTCTTTGATGAAGGATTAGGACACAGAGAAGGAACAACAATCTCTTGATTTATATTCTTATTAGAAACAACTTTAGGAAGAAAACCAGGTTTGGTACGCAAAACCACCTTATCTGCATGGAAAATAAGATAAGGAGAATCACACTGTAAAGCAGATAGCTCAGAAACTCTTCGAGCCGAAGAGATAGCAACTAAGAACAAAACTTTCCAAGATAGAAGCTTAATATCTATGGAATGCATAGGTTCAAACGGAACCCCTTGAAGAACTCTAAGGACTAAGTTTAGGCTCCAAGGCGGAGCAGCAGGCTTAAATACAGGCTTAATTCTGACCAAAGCCTGACTAAAAGTTTGAACGTCTGGGACATCTGCCAGACGTTTGTGTAGTAGAATAGACAAAGCAGATATTTATCCTTTTAGAGAACTAGTTGATAATCCCTTCTCCAAACCCTCTTGGAGAAAAGACAATATTCTAGGAATCCTAATCTTACTCCACGAGTAACCCTTGGATTCACACCAATAAAGATATTTGCGCCAAATCTTATGATAGATCTTTCTGGTGACAGGCTTTCTAGCCTGAATCAGGGTATCAATGACCGACTCAGAGAACCCACGCTTTGATAGAACTAGGCGTTCAATCTCCAAGCAGTCAGATGCAAAGAAACTAGATTTGGATGTGAGAACGGACCTTGGATTAGAAGGTCCTGCCTCATTGGCAGGGTCCACGGTGGAACCGAGGACATGCCCACTAGGTCTGCATACCAAGTCCTGCGTGGCCACACAGGGGCTATCAGAATCACTGAAGCTCTCTCCTGCTTGATTCTGGCAACCAGACGTGAGAGGAGAAGAAGCGGTGGAAATACGTAGGCCAGATTGAAGGACCAAGGTACTGCTAGAGCATCTATCAGTACCGCCTTGGGATCCCGGGACCTGGACCTGTACGAGGAAGTTTGGCATTCTGACGCAACGCCATCAGATCTAATTCTGGTGTGCTCCATAGCTGAATCAGCTGAGCAAATACCTCCGGATGGAGTTCCCACTCCCCCGGATGAAAAGTCTGACGACTTAGAAAATCCGCCTCCTAGTTCTCTACGCCTGGAATGTGGATTGCTGAGAGATGGCAAGAGTGATCCTCTGCCCATCGGATTATATTGGCTACTTCCATCATCGCTAGAGAACTCCTTGTTCCTCCCTCGTGATTGATATAAGCTACAGTCGTGATGTTGTCCGACTGAAATCTGATGAATTTGGCTGCAGCAAGCTGAGGCCATGCCTGAAGTGCCTTGAATATCGCTCTCAGTTCTAGGATGTTTATCGGAAGAAGAGATTCCTCCCGAGACCATAAGCCCTGTGCTTTCAGGGATTTCCAGACTGCACTCCAGCCTAGCAGGCTGGCATCTGTCGTTACAATGAGCCACAAAACAAACAAACAAAGTCCAAGCACCAATGAAAATTTGTTTCAGAATTTTGTGTAACCTGTGTTAGGTGAGTGTAAAACCTGGAACTATTAGCACTGTTTCTGTGAGTCTTTTTAAACACAAATTTCTTTGCTTTAATGTAGCTTCATAACAGGTCAAAGCTCTTCACTTAAATGGATTATATTTTAGGTTTCATCTTACCCAGTCTCATTCATGTGTCACTGCTGTAGTTTGGTTTCACGCCAATGTGTAGATGTGTGTCGGTCCACGGGAGCGTGCAAATAAATAAATCAACAGAAAGACCTTTACTCGGTCCCGCTCCCTCCTCGATCACTCCAATACTGGCTCCAAAATTCAGCTTGTACCTTAGAATGAGGTGATTTGTAGTTTAGCGATCCGTCTCCTAGTAAGTGCCGGTCCACAGGAGCTAAAGGCCTCTCTCCGTCCTGCTCCCTCCTCGATCACCTTTTTGACGGTTCCGCTCACTCTCCCTTTAAGATCCGAAATTTTTTTTATATATCGTTGCAGTGCCCTACAGGATATCACCTTTGCTTTTAACACAGGATCTGGCTCTTGAATCTCTCCGTGTCTGTGCTCTCTCTGAGACCTCAGTAGTATATAGTTCAAACAGTGATCAAAAAATGATCAATTGAGGAGCACCAGTCAAAGTTCTTTATGTAAAACTTAACCTTTATTAAGCCCATTGGCTCAAGTTAAAACTATACAGCTCTTCACATAATACAAATGATCAGTATTTCTCCTGCTTACGCATTTCGGCGATAGCCGTACTCATAGCTTGAGAAATTTACAAACACAGAATGCTTTTAAAATCCCCACCAAAATCCAATTGGTTGTAAAAACTTTACTGATTTCCATTTGATTGGCTCTTTAGCCATGACTCATTCACCTCTCTAATCCACTTGTGCAGGTGTGGTGTTAACTCTTGACTTCCTAGAAGATCTATGACATATGTAATTTATTGTGTATTTAGTGCATATTTTCATATTGACACGATATATCTTATAAACGCCTCAATATGTCATTACTTATTCATTTGACTTAGGCAATTAGCGTTGTACTGGATAAAGCTTTTAACATAATATATTTTATCGAAACTTGGTTGGTTAATGTGACAATAGGTTATGCCTGATCTGTGCTTTGAATATTATTTACTGCACTGGCATCCTTATAACATTTATTATCATTTACATTTTGATAGTATGTTGATCATTTGTTTTCTTTCCAAGTCTTAAGTATGTACCGGAACTTTTGCACATATATTTATGCAGTGTTACAATGTCTCACAGCGTTTGGTATTAGCTTTATACTGAATATTTAATATTTCTTATCATATGTAAGTACATAAATGACAGTTTGAACCTCATCCCTATTTGAGCGTAACATATATTCTAGTTTCATCTTAAGCTATAATCTATAATGCATCTAGGTTTTAGTCTCAACTTTATTATTACTTAGGATCTTAAATTTATAAAATGATGTCTTCACATACTGATACTCTATATCTTTGTCTGTCCGTTTCCTCTGAGTAATCCTAGATCACTTTACTTGTGCTTAAGTTCAGAGCTCTTAATTTAAAATGAGCATCTTTTGATTATTATTAGTTTATTTCATTACTTCCTCGCAGAAGCCTCACAATATTAGCTCTATTAGGAATGTTAGCTATATTAGATATTTTTTCTAATTGCCTTTGTTTTCAGCTATCGTTTGTTGAAGAGAAAATTGAAAATTTGAAAATCAAGATTAAAAATGAACATTCATCATTATTTCAGTGCTTACACCTCTGTTTAAGCCTTTTACCTTCTGTAATCTGTCTATTTCTAATCTTATTTTTGCCAGAAATTAATCAGATCATATTCACTATTTAGACCAAGTGGTATTCTGGTCTTCAACTTATGAATCCAAAACACTTCTCTTAGTGCTAGATAATTCTCTGTATCCGAGTTGCCCTTGTATGGTTTTTCTATGATTGTCCATCTTAATGAGATGGGATTACAGTTATGATTCATTTTAAAATGCTGTACCAATGGTGTTGTCATTTTACCCCTTTTAATACTAGAGACATGTTCCCTGATTCTTTCACGTAGTTCTCTTGTCGTGAGACCTACATATTGCAGGTCACACAAATTGCATGTAAGGAGGTACACTACATTACTCTGTCTGCAATTTAGACATAATCTATGATTAAATGTCTGACCTGTAACTGAGCATTTGAACTGATCACCTGGCTGCAAATATTCACAAGCTTTGCAGGACTGATTACTACAGTGATATGTACCAGTAAATGTAAGCCACAAGCTTTTTTTTGTCTTCAGTTGTTATTACCTAGAGACATACCCCTTTTAAAGGAAAATCTGCACCCTTGTTTAACTGTGTTGATAAGTTTATCATCCGCTTGCAGCATGGGCATATGTTTCTGTATAATCTTACAAATTTGTTCGTATTGATTGCTGTACTGTGTAACAAATGTGACTCTTTCATCTTTACAGAGCTTTCTACTCTTTGTTTTGTCTTTTAATAAGTCCTCTCTCTGAATGTTTGATACCACTTCCCTAGTATTTGTAATTAAGCTATTGGAATAGCCTCTGGTTTTCAGTTTGTCAGCTAGAATTTCTGCATGTTTATTAAATAATTCATTTGTGCTGCAATTCCTTTTCAATCTTGTGAATTGTCCTTTAGCTACTGAACTGAAAACTCTCCTTGGATGGTTGCTATTTGCATGTAGTAATGTATTACCTGCAATTGGTTTCACATATACTTCTGTTTCTATATTGCCTGCCATTGTTCCTCTTAGTAATACATCTAAAAAGTGTATTTCATTTTTGGCCCATTCAGAGGTGAATTGTATTCCTATTTTGGTAGTATTTAATAAGGATACAAAGCTATCTGCGCTGTCTGCTTCACCATTCCAGATACATATTAGATCATCTATGTATTGTTTATAATATATTATCTTGTCCTTGAGGGGATCTTGACATCCATAGATGTGGGACAGCTCCCACCAACCCATAAATAGGTTGGCATAGGAGGGGGCAAATTTTGCCCCCATAGCTGTCCCACATCTCTGGAGGTAAAAGACCCCCTCAAATGAAAAATAATTGTGAGTTAACAGATAGTTAGTAACTTCAACAATATATTTACAAAAGTCTGGATCATGGTTAGCTAATCTATTGATAAAAAATTCAATAGCTCTCAAGCCCATACCATGTGGTATCGAAGAATACAAAGCTTGTACATCGATTGTTAGCCAGCTAAAGTTTTGATCCCATTTGATGTCTTTCAATTCAGTCAACAGTTGTTTTGTGTCTCATAGGTGGCTATTTAATTCAGATACTATTGGTTGTAATATCCCATCTAACCATTCTGATAGATGTTCATTAAGGGATCCTATCCCACTAATAATTGGTCTCCCAGTCATATTATCAATGCCCTTATGTATTTTGGGTAATAGATTGAAAATTGGCACAGTTGGTTGGTCTACTAAAAGATATTCTTTGGTATTTGAATCAAAATATCCATATTCAAACCCATTATCTATTAAATGTGTAAGTTCATTTTTATATTTATTTGTGGGATCCCCCAGTAATTGTACAAATTGATTAGTGTCATTTAATTGTCTGTGTGCTTCCTGTATAAATTTTGTTCTATCTAATATTACAATTGAACCACCTTTTTCAGCATTTCTTAGAACGATATCATGATTTTTGCTCAGTTTTTCAATTGCTAATGTATGTTCTTTACTCATATTTAAACGTTTATTCTTAATTGTATAGGCTAAATTGTTCAGATCAGACTCTATTCTTTGTTGAAATTTCTCTAGTAAGTGACCTCTACTTTGTATTGGGTAAAACTGTGATGGATTTTTTAATTTGGGTCCTAGTGTAGTAAGTATTATTTCATCTGAGACATGTCCACTTTCTGCTTGTAACTCCTCAAGAACAGTCAAATCACAGGCCTCTTCAAAGGTTAAAACCTCTTTTTCCATAGTTAAATGTATATTATTTGCATGACCGGGGTCTGTGCCTGTGGCCCCTTGACAGAAATGTTTTCTCAGAGTGAGATTTCTAATTAATTTATTAACGTCTAATAGGGTGTGGAAAAGATTAAAATCTTGAGATGGAACAAAATTTAGACCCAATTCTAATGCTTTATTTTCACTCTCAGTCAATTCATAAGTGGATAAATTTACTACAGTGGTTAGTTGTATTTTGTCATGCCCCTGCCTCTCCTGGTGGGATATCTGTCCTGTCTGATGTTTCCTCTGCCTCTTGCCCCCCCCTTCTGGTCTTATGGGGGGGTTTGGAAAAACCTGCATGTTCCCTTTATGTTCAGTATCCTTTAAGATACCTGTAACCGGTGGGGTAGGATTAGCTACTATGTCTAACTTGGTGTTTGTCTCATTATGATCCTTGGGTCTGACTGCTCTTTCTTCTCTGTTATGTATTTGTGCAGTTAGTACCAATTCTTCCTCCCCTGAAGAGGGACCTTCCCCTGAAAAATCAGAATCAGCCTCGCTCTCACTGAAAGTAACTGTTTTTTTAGGGGTATATGTAGCCTCTGTATCTCTATTTGGTCCTCTATTACTGTTGCTTCTCCCCCTATTTCTGCTTCTACCATTGCCCCTTCTAAAATTGGTTCTTTGTCTCCTTTGCCAAATATAAACCTTATTTAGGTCGTAGTCTGACTGATCCCTCAGATATTTATCATGTTTAACATCTTTTAACAATTTTTTAGCCTCTGCAATAGTATTCTTTAAAATCATATCAAATTTTTCAAATTGAGTCTCATTGCTGTGATTTCCTAAGGCTTCTTGTATGGCATCTATCTGTCTAGACACTTCTTTCAATAATTTGGTTTTGTAATCAATTAGCAATAGCATTAATTTTAGGGAGCAGTCTGTTAGTGTTTTGTTCCAAACTTTCACAAAATCAGCATCCTCTGTAGTAAATGTGGGGAATTTGTTCAGTCTCAATCCTCGGGGGACCATACCCAATTTATAATATTTATCTAAAGTCCACACATCCCACTTCAGTTTATTTTCTTTAGTTAAAGCGTGTTCCAATTCCTGAAATAATCTTGACAGAGAGAATTTTGTGTAGTCAGTAGTGAATACATAGTTCAATTCCTCTAAACACCCCACTCTCTGTTCAGTGGATTGCAGTGAATAAAACGTATTTTCTTGTGAAGCTGATACATGGGTTAAGCTGCTTGTTTCCATACTATGTGGTATGCTTTAGAAAATGTAGGTAACTGGTTTCAAGTAGTCAGATAAATATATACGAATGTCAATGTGCTCAGAAGGACTGTTGGCGTGAGGTTTCGCCCTATGAATATGCACAAAACAAACAAACAAAGTCCAAGCACCAATGAAAATTCGTTTCAGAATTTTGTGTAACCTGTGTTAGGTGAGTGTAAAACCTGGAACTATTAGCACTGTTTCTGTGAGTCTTTTTAAACACAAATTTCTTTGCTTTAATGTAGCTTCATAACAGGTCAAAGCTCTTCACTTAAATGGATTATATTTTAGGTTTCATCTTACCCAGTCTCATTCATGTGTCACTGCTGTAGTTTGGTTTCACGCCAATGTGTAGATGTGTGTCGGTCCACGGGAGCGTGCAAATAAATAAATCAACAGAAAGACCTTTACTCGGTCCCGCTCCCTCCTCGATCACTCCAATACTGGCTCCAAAATTCAGCTTGTACCTTAGAATGAGGTGATTTGTAGTTTAGCGATCCGTCTCCTAGTAAGTGCCGGTCCACAGGAGCTAAAGGCCTCTCTCCGTCCTGCTCCCTCCTCGATCACCTTTTTGACGGTTCCGCTCACTCTCCCTTTAAGATCCGAATTTTTTTTTATATATCGTTGCAGTGCCCTCCAGGATATCACCTTTGCTTTTAACACAGGATCTGGCTCTTGAATCTCTCCGTGTCTATGCTCTCTCTGAGACCTCAGTAGTATATAGTTCAAACAGTGATCAAAAAATGATCAATTGAGGAGCACCAGACAAAGTTCTTTATGTAAAACTTAACCTTTATTAAGCCCATTGGCTCAAGTTAAAACGATACAGCTCTTCACATAATACAAATGATCAGTATTTCTCCTGCTTACGCGTTTCGGCGATAGCCGTACTCATAGCTTGAGAAATTTACAAACACAGAATGCTTTTAAAATCCCCACCAAAATCCAATTGGTTGTAAAAACTTTACTGATTTCCATTTGATTGGCTCTTTAGCCATGACTCATTCACCTCTCTAATCCACTTGTGCAGGTGTGGTGTTAACTCTTGACTTCCTAGAAGATCTATGACATATGTAATTTATTGTGTATTTAGTGCATATTTTCATTTTGACACGATATATCTTATAAACGCCTCAATATGTCATTACTTATTCATTTGACTTAGGCAATTAGCGTTGTACTGGATAAAGCTTTTAACATAATATATTTTATCGAAACTTGGTTGGTTAATGTGACAATAGGTTATGCCTGATCTGTGCTTTGAATATTATTTACTGCACTGGCATCCTTATAACATTTATTATCATTTACATTTTGATAGTATGTTGATCATTTGTTTTCTTTCCAAGTCTTAAGTATGTACCAGAACTTTTGCACATATATTTATGCAGTGTTACAATGTCTCACAGCGTTTGGTATTAGCTTTATACTGAATATTTAATATTTAATATTTCTTATCATATGTAAGTACATAAATGACAGTTTGAACCTCATCCCTATTTGAGCGTAACATATATTCTAGTTTCATCTTAAGCTATAATCTATAATGCATCTAGGTTTTAGTCTCAACTTTATTATTACTTAGGATCTTAAATTTATAAAATGATGTCTTCACATACTGATACTCTATATCTTTGTCTGTCCGTTTCCTCTGAGTCATGGCTAAAGAGCCAATCAAATGGAAATCAGTAAAGTTTTTACAACCAATTGGATTTTGGTGGGGATTTTAAAAGCATTCTGTGTTTGTAAATTTCTCAAGCTATGAGTACGGCTATCGCCGAAACGCGTAAGCAGGAGAAATACTGATCATTTGTATTATGTGAAGAGCTGTATAGTTTTAACTTGAGCCAATGGGCTTAATAAAGGTTAAGTTTTACATAAAGAACTTTGTCTGGTGCTCCTCAATTGATCATTTTTTGATCACTGTTTGAACTAGTTACAATGAGCCACTCTAGCCTGTGAAAGTACATTCCATGAGACAGGTGGTCCTGAGACAACGACCAGAGAAGAGAATCTCTGGTCTCCTGGTCCAGATGCAGTTGAGGAGATAAGTCTGCATAATCCCCATTCCACTGTTTGAGCATGCATAATTGCAGTGGTCTGAGGTGTGGGCGGGCAAAAGGAACTATGTCCATTGCCGCTACCATAAGTCCGATTACCTCCATACACTGAGCCACAGATGGCCGAGGAATGGAATGAAGAGTTCGGCAAGTGGTTAAGAGTTTTGATTTTCTGACTTCCGTCAGAAATATTTTCATTTCTACCGAATCTATCAGAGTCCCCAGAAAGGAAACTCTTGTGAGAGGGAAGAGAGAACTCTTTTTTATGTTCACCTTCCATCCGTGAGATCTCACAAAAAAAGCCAACACAATGTCTGTATGAGACTTGGCTAGCTGAAAAGTAGACGCCTGAATTAAGATGTCGTCTAGATAAGGCGCCACTGCTATGCCCCGAGGACGTAGAACCGCCAGAAGGTACCCTAGCACCTTTGTGAAAATTCTTGGAGCCGTGGCTAACCCGAAGGGAAGAGCCACAAACTGGTAATGCCTGTTTAGAAAGGCAAATCTGAGAAATTGATGATGATCTCTGTGAATAGGGATGTGTAGATATGCATCCTTTAAGTCCACGGTAGTCATATATTGACCTTCCTGGATCACAGGCAGAATAGTCCGAATGGTCTCCATCTTGAATGATGGAACCTTGAGGAATTTGTTTAGAATTTTGAGATCCAAGATTGGTCTGAAAGTTCCCTCTTTTTTGGGAACCACAAACAGGTTTGAGTAGAACCCTAGTCCCTGTTCCTCTTTTGGGACTGGACGGATCATCCCCATGGTAAGCAAATCTTCTACACAGCGTAAGAACGCCTCTCTCTTTGTCTGGTTTACAGACAATCGAGAAATATGAAATCTCCCCCGTGGAAGGGAGTCTTTGAATTCCAGAAGATATCCCTGGGACACAATTTCTAAAGCCCAGGGATCGTGAACATCTCTTGCCCAAGCCTGAGCGAAGAGAGAGAGTCTGCCCCCTACTAAATCCGGTCCCGGATCGGGGGCTACCCCTTCATGCTGTCTTGGAGGCAGCTGCAGGCTTCTTGGCCTGTTTACCCTTGTTCCAAGCCTGGTTAGGTATCCAGACTGACTTGGATTGGGCAAAATTCCCCTCTTGCTTTGTAGCAGAGGAAGCTGAAATGGAACCACTCTTGAAGTTCCGAAAGGAACGAAAATTACTTTGTTTGATCTTCATCTTATTTGATCTATCCTGAGGAAGGGCATGACCTTTCCCTCCAGTGATGTCTGAAATAATCTCTTTCAGTTCAGGCCCGAATAGGGTCTTTCCTTTGAAAGGGATTTTCAAAAGTTTAGATTTGGATGACACATCAGCAGACCAGGACTTAAGCCATAACGCCCTGCGTGGTAAAATGGCAAAACCTGCATTCTTTGCCGCTAATTTAGCCAGTTGAAAAGCGGCATCAGTAATAAAAGAATTAGCCAATTTAAGGGCCTTAATTCTGTTCATAATCTCCTCTAATGGAGTTTCCATCTGAAGAGCCTCTTCTAGAGCCTCAAACCAGAAAGCAACTGCAGTAGTTACAGGAACAATGCACGCAATAGGTTGAAGAGAAAAACCCTGATGAACAAAAATTTTCTTCAGGAGACCCTCTAATTTTTTATCCATAGGATCTTTGAAAGCACAACTGTCTTCGATAGGTATAGTTGTACGCTTAGACAGAGTAGAAATAGCTCCCTCCACCTTAGGGACTGTCTGCCACGAGTCCCGCATGGTGTCAGATATGGGAAACATTTTCTTAAAAACAGGAGGAGAGAACGGAATACCTGGTCCATCCCACTCCTTAGTAATAATATTCACAATCCTCTTAGGAACTGGAAAAACATCAGTGTAAACAGGAACCTCTAAGTATTTATCCATGTTACACAATTTCTCTGGAACCACTATAGGGTCACAATCATCTAGAGTCGCTAATACCTCCCTGAGCAATAAGCGGAGGTGTTCAAGCTTAAATTTAAAGGCCGTCATATCAGAATCTGTCTGAGGAAGCGTCTTTCCTGAATCAGAAATTTCTCCCTCAGATAACAAATCCCTCACCCCTACTTCAGAGCATTGTGAGGGCATATCAGATACGGCTACTAAAGCGTCAGATGGCTCAGCATTTTTTCGAAACCCAGAGCTGTCCCGCTTTCCTTGTAAACCAGGCAGTTTAGATAAAACCTCTGTGAGGGTTGTATTCATAACTGTGGCCATGTCTTGTAAAGTAAAAGAATTTGATGCACTAGAGGTACTTGGCGTCACTTGTGCGGGCGTTACTGGTTGTGACACTTGGGGAGAGCTAGATGGTGAACCCTCATTAACTTCTGACTGAGAATCATCTATTGCTCTATTTTTAAGTGCTAATATATGTTCTTTATAGACATATCAGTACAATTGGGACACATTCTAAGAGGGGGTTTCACAATGGCTTCCAAAAGCTATTAAACAAGGATTTTCCTTGGTGTCAGACATGTTAAACAGGCTAGTAAAGTAACAAGCAAGCTTGGAAAACACTGTAATCAAAGTAAAAAACACTTAGAAATAAAACGGTACTGTGCCTTTAAGAGAAAAAAAAGCTGCACCAGTTCTGCAAAACAGTATAAAAAAGCAGTAAACTTAACAAAATTTTTACAGTAGCATTATAAAGGTTTAGTAACTTTGCACAGCTATGCAAATAAACAATTAACCCTTAAATGGCAAAAACGGATTGAAAAAACGTTAACCCCAGTAAAAAAGACTTTCAGCACCATGCCACAGCTCTGCTGTGGCTCCTACCTGCCCTTCAGAACGATTTGTGGGGGAAAAAACTTGTTTAACAACCCTCAAACACAGCAGAAAACGACAGGAGAAGCAGTGATATGTCTCAGGGGAAAGGAAACTGCGCAACTGAGGCGCGAAAATAGGCCCCTCCCATCTCACTCGATGTTTTGAGGCCTACCAGAGAAACACCAGAGTGTCTCTTAATTAACCATGTGAGTTACAAAACTCAAAACCAAGCCACAATGACCCCTTTAGTCCATTCAAAAAACGTTATAAATGCATCAAAAAACAAAACGTTTTTCCTAACAGTGTCACCAGTAACTAATGAGCCCTTCAAGCAAGCTAAAATTCCTGTTAAAGTATCTGAATACAGCTTACCCTTCCCTCATGGGGATATTGTCAGCCTTTTCTAGATTTAACACAGTCTGTCTAGAAAAATATAGACTGAACATACCTCATATGCAGCTTAGTCTGCAAACCGTTCTCCCAACTGAAGTTTTCCTATACTCTTCAGGCCTTGTGAGAACAGCAGTGGATCTTAGTTACAAAGTGCTAAGATCATCATCCCTCTTGCAGAAATTTTCATCCATTTTCTGCCAGAGAGTAAATAGTACACACCAATACCATTTTAAAATAATAAACTCTTGCTTGAGAAGTAAAAACATAATTTATGCTTACCTGATAAATTCTTTTCTCCTGTAGTGTAGTCAGTCCACGGGTCATCCATTACTTATGGGATTATAACTCCTCCCTAACAGGAAGTGCAAGAGGATCACCCAAGCAGAGCTGCCATATAGCTCCTCCCCTCTACGTCATACCCAGTCATTCGACCGAAAACCAAACGAGAAAGGAGAAACTATAGGGTGCAGTGGTGACTGGAGTATAATTTAAAATTTAGACCTGCCATAAAAAACAGGGCGGGCCGTGGACTGACTACACTACAGGAGAAAAGAATTTATCAGGTAAGCATAAATTATGTTTTCTCCTGTTAAGTGTAGTCAGTCCACGGGTCATCCATTACTTATGGGATACCAATACCAAAGCTAAAAGTACACGGATGACGGGAGGGACAGGCAGGCTCTTTACACGGAAGGAACCACTGCCTGAAGAACCTTTCTCCCAAAAACAGCCTTCGAAGAAGCAAAAGTGTCAAATTTGTAAAATTTGGAAAAAGTGTGAAGTGAAGACCAAGTCGCAGCCTTGCAAATCTGTTCAACAGAGGCCTCATTCTTAAAGGCCCAAGTGGAAGCCACAGCTCTGGTAGAATGAGCTGTAATTCTTTCGGGAGGCTGCTGTCCAGCAGTCTCATAGGCTAAACGTATTATGCTACGGAGCCAAAAAGAGAGAGAGGTGGCCGAAGCCTTTTGACCTCTCCTCTGTCCAGAATACACGACAAACAGGGAAGAAGTTTGTCGAAAATCCTTAGTTGCCTGTAAATAAAATTTCAGGGCACGGACAACGTCCAGATTGTGCAGAAGTCGTTCCTTCTTTGAAGAAGGGTTAGGACACAATGATGGAACAACAATCTCTTGATTGATATTCCTGTTGATAACTACCTTAGGTAAGAACCCAGGTTTAGTACGCAGAACTACCTTGTCTGAATGGAAAATCAGATAAGGAGAATCACAATGTAAGGCCGATAACTCAGAAACTCTTCGAGCCGAGGAAATAGCCATTAAAAATAGAACTTTCCAAGATAACAGCTTGATATCAATGGAATGAAGGGGTTCAAACGGAACACCCTGTAAAACCTTAAGAACTAAGTTTAAGCTCCATGGTGGAGCAACAGTTTTAAACACAGGCTTAATCCTGGCCAAAGCCTGACAAAAAGCCTGAACGTCTGGAACTTCTGCCAGATGTTTGTGTAAAAGGATGGACAAAGCTGAGATCTGTCCCTTTAAAGAACTAGCGGATAAACCCTTTTCTAAACCTTCTTGTAGAAAAGACAATATCCTAGGAATCCTAACCTTACTCCACGAGTAACTCTTGGATTCGCACCAATGCAAGTATTTGCGCCATATTTTATGGTAAATTCTCCTGGTAACAGGCTTCCTAGCCTGTATTAAAGTATCAATCACTGACTCCGAGAATCCACGCTTTGATAGAATCAAGCGTTCAATCTCCAAGCAGTCAGCTTCAGAGAAATTAGATTTGGATGTTTGAAAGGACCTTGCACCAGAAGGTCCTGTCTCAGAGGTAGAGACCATGGTGGACAGGACGACATGTCCACTAGGTCTGCATACCAGGTCCTGCGTGGCCACGCAGGCGCTATTAGAATCACCGATGCTCTCTCCTGTTTGATCCTGGCAATCAATCGAGGAAGCATCGGGAAGGGTGGAAACACATAAGCCATGTTGAAGGCCCAAGATGCTGTCAGAGCATCTATCAGAACTGCTCCCGGGTCTCTGGACCTGGACCCGTAGCAAGGAAGTTTGGCGTTCTGGCGAGACGCCATGAGATCCAGATCTGGTTTGCCCCAACGCCGAAGTATTTGGGCAAAAACCTCCGGATGAAGTTCCCACTCCCCCGGATGAAAAGTCTGACGACTTAGAAAATCCGCTTCCCAGTTCTCCACGCCTGGGATGTGGATCGCTGATAGGTGGCAAGAGTGAGACTCTGCCCAGTGAATTATCTTTGAGACTTCCATCATCGCTAGGGAACTCCTTGTTCCTCCCTGATGGTTGATGTAAGCCACAGTCGTGATGTTGTCTGACTGAAACCTGATGAACCTCAGAGTTGCTAACTGAGGCCAAGCCAGAAGAGCATTGAAAACTGCTCTTAATTACAGAATATTTATGGGAAGGAGACTCTCCTCCTGAGACCATGATCCCTGAGTCTTCAGGGAGTTACAGACAGCGCCCCAACCTATCAGGCTGGCATCTGTTGTTACAATCGTCCAATCTGGCCTGCTGAAGGGCATCCCCTTGGACAGATGTGGCCGAGAAAGCCACCATAGAAGAGAATTTCTGGTCTCCTGATCCAGATTCAGCATAGGGGACAAATCTGAGTAATCCCCATTCCACTGACTTAGCATGCACAATTGCAGTGGTCTGAGATGCAGGCGTGCAAAGGGTACTATGTCCATTGCCGCTACCATTAGGCCTATTACCTCCATGCATTGAGCCACTGACGGGTGTGGAATGGAATGAAGGACACGGCAAGCATTTAGAAGTTTTGTTAACCTGTCTTCTGTCAGGTAAATTTTCATTTCTACAGAATCTATAAGAGTCCCTAAGAAGGGAACTCTTGTGAGTGGAAATAGAGAACTCTTTCCTTCGTTCACTTTCCAGCCATGAGACCTTAGAAATGCCAGTACAAACTCTGTATGAGACTTGGCAGTTTGGAGACTTGACGCTTGTATCAGAATGTCGTCTAGGTACGGAGCTACCGATATTCCTCGCGGTCTTAGTACCGCCAGAAGAGAACCCAGAACCTTTGTAAAGATTCTTGGAGCAGTAGCTAACCTGAAGGGAAGAGCTACAAACTGGTAATGCCTGTCTAGGAAGGCAAATCTTAGGTACCGGTAATGATCTTTGTGAATCGGTATGTGCAGGTAGGCATCCTTCAAATCCACTGTGGTCATGTACTGACCCTTTTGGATCATGGGTAAGATTGTCCGAAGAGTTTCCATTTTGAACGATGGAACTCTTAGGAATTTGTTTAGGATCTTTAAATCCAAGATTGGTCTGAAGGTTCCTTCCTTCTTGGGAACCACAAACAGATTTGAGTAAAACCCTTGTCCGTGCTCCGACCGCGGAACCGGGTGGATCACTCCCATTAGTAAAAGATCTTGTACACAGCGTAGAAACGCCTCTTTCTTTATCTGGTTTGTTGACAACCTTGAAAGATGAAATCTCCCTTTTGGAGGAGAAGCTTTGAAGTCCAGAAGATATCCCTGAGATATGATCTCTAACGCCCAGGGATCCTGGACATCTCTTGCCCAAGCCTGGGCGAAGAGAGAAAGTCTGCCCCCTACTAGAGCCGTTTCCGGATTGGGGGCCCTCACTTCATGCTGTCTTAGGGGCAGCAGCAGGTTTTCTGGCCTGCTTGCCCTTGTTCCAGGTCTGGTTAGGTTTCCAGCCCTGTCTGAATCGAGCAACAGATCCTTCCTGTTTTGGAGCGGAGGAAGTTGATGCTGCTCCTGCCTTGAAGTTACGAAAGGCACGAAAATTAGACTGTCTAGCCCTTGGTTTGGCTCTGTCTTGAGGCAGGGCATGGCCCTTACCTCCAGTAATGTCAGCGATAATTTCTTTCAAACCGGGCCCGAATAATGTCTGCCCTTTGAAAGGTATGTTAAGCAATTTAGATTTAGAAGTCACAATTCTTAGCCGTAAGCTTAGTTAGATGTACTACGGCATCAGAAATAAATGAATTAGCTAGCTTAAGGGCTTTAAGCTTGTGTGTAATCTCATCCAATGGAGCTGTGTCAAGGGTCTCTTCCAGAGACTCAAACCAGAATGCCGCCGCAGCCGTGACAGGTGCAATGCATGCAAGGGGTTGCAATATAAAACCTTGTTGAACAAACATTTTCTTAAGGTAACCCTCTAATTTTTTATCCATTGGATCTGAAAAAGCACAGCTATCCTCTACCGGGATAGTGGTACGCTTAGCTAAAGTAGAAACTGCTCCCTCCACCTTAGGGACCGTCTGCCATAAGTCCCGTGTGGTGGCGTCTATTGGAAACATCTTTCTAAATATAGGAGGGGGTGAGAAAGGCACACCGGGTCTATCCCACTCCTTGTTAACAATTTCTGTAAGTCTTTTAGGTATAGGAAAAACGTCAGTACACGTTGGTACCGCAAAATATTTATCCAACCTACATATTTTCTCTGGTATTGCAACCGTGTTACAATCATTCAGAGCCGCTAACACCTCCCCTAGTAACACGCGGAGGTTCTCAAGCTTAAATTTAAAATTTGAAATGTCTGAATCCAGTTTATTAGGATCAGATCCATCACCCACAGAATGAAGCTCTCCGTCTTCATGTTCTGCAAATTGTGACGCAGTATCAGACATGGCTCTAGTATTATCAGCGCACTCTGTTCTCACCCCAGAGTGGTCTCGTTTACCCCTAAGTTCTGGTAATTTAGATAAAACTTCAGTCATAACATTAGCCATGTCTTGCAAGGTGATTTGTAATGGCCGCCCTGATGTACTTGGCGTTACAATATCACGCACCTCCTGAGCGGGAGATGCAGGTACTGACACGTGAGGCAAGTTAGTCGGCATAACTTCCCCCTCGTTGTCTGGTGAATTTTTATTAACATGTACAGATTGACTTTAATTTAAAGTAGCATCAATGCAATTAGTACATAAATTTCTATTGGGCTCCACATTGGCATTTGAACATATTGCACAAAGAGATTCCTCTGTGTCAGACATGTTTAAACAAACTAGCAATTAGCCAAGCAAGCTTGGAAAATACTTTTCAAATAAATTTACAAACAATATAAAAAACGTTACTGTGCCTTTAAGAAGCACACAAAAACTGTCACAGTTGAAATAACAATGAACCGGATTAGTTATAGAAACCAAATTTTTACAGTACATGCATTAAGTTAGCAAAGGATTGCACCCTCTAGCAAATGGATGATTAACCCCTTAATACCAAAAAACGGATAACAATTGAAAATATAAATGTTTTTATCACAGTCAAAGCACAGTCTCACAGGTCTGCTGTGAGTGATTACCTCCCTCAAAACTAGTTTTGGAGACCCCTGAGCTCTGTAGAGACGTCCTGGATCAGCAGGGAGAAAAAGGCAGACTGTGACTGAATTTCTACTGCGCAATAAAGCGCCAAAAAAAGGCCCCTCCCACTCATAATACAACAGTGGGGAAGCTCAGTAAACTGATTTTATTCAAAAACAAACGAAAGCCATGTGGAAAATAATGCCCATAAAATTTTTCACCAAGTACCTCAGAGAGAAAAACGATTAACCTGCCAGTAAACGTTTTAAATATAATATATGAAATGAAATTAAAAGCCTGTTGCTAGTCGCTATCACTGCAGAAAGGCTATAAGTTATATGTATACAGTATTTTCTTAGTGAAGTGCCATTCCCCAGAAATACTTTAGTGCCAACATACATACATATCAGCCTGATACCAGTTGCTACTACTGCATTTAAGGCTGTACTTACATTATATCGGTATTAGCAGTATTTTCTCAGTCAATTCCATTCCTTAGAAAATAATATACTGCAACATACCTCTTTGCAGGTGAACCCTGCCCGCTGTCCCCTGTTCTGAAGTTACCTCGCTCCTCAGAATGGCCGAGAACAGCAAATGGATCTTAGTTACGTCCGCTAAGATCATACACAAACTCAGGTAGATTCTTCTTCTAATGCTGCCTGAGAAAAAACAACACACTCCGGTGCCGTTTAAAATAACAAACTTTTGATTGAAGAAATAAAAACTAAGTTTTAACAACCACTGTCCTCTCACACATCCTATCTATTAGTTAGGTGCAAGAGAATGACTGGGTATGACGTAGAGGGGAGGAGCTATATGGCAGCTCTGCTTGAGTGATCCTCTTGCACTTCCTGTTAGGGAGGAGTTATAATCCCATAAGTAATGGATGACCCGTGGACTGACTACACTTAACAGGAGAAAAACTACATTTTAGTCACCACATAGCTCTTTGCCCTTCCTAGCAGTTAAGCAGGCAGAGAGAATGACTGGGGGGTGGAGCTAAGGGGGAAGCTATATAGACAGCTCTGCTGTGGGTGCTCTCTCTGCCACTTCCTGTAGGGAAGGAGAATATCCCACAAGTAAGGATGAATCCGTGGACTCAATACATCTTACAAGAGAAATAAACTTTTATTTGCAATTGTCTTCAGTACTCAGAGTATTATTCCTGCAGTCACTCTTATTAAATAATTCATAATAACAATTTACATTTAACTTTCTTTTTAAAACAGCAATAGTTTCTAAATATCTTTTATTTTCTTTAGAGTACAACAAGTTGGCTCAAAAACCACAGACATTCAGCAAGTGTGTGTGAGAGTGAATTCTTATCAGTCCCTGAAGATCTTTGATTTGCTCTATGTACCACCTACCATCCGAAAACCCAACCCAGCAGCCGAGATTAATGATCCATATGACCTATCCATTTAATTCAGATATGAAAATCGGAAAAACAAAATCCACAGGGCAGTGTGAATAGAGAAAAACAGTTCTGCAGCAGCCATTTCATATAAAGTACCTCCATTATACTATCACTGCCGTAAACACCCTAATGGTGTCTTATTTTAAATTATATATATATATATATATATATATATATATATATATATAAAGTATAACATTATGGGCACTGCTATTAATTATTGTTTATGAGTTAATTAAATGTGATACAAGGCAAAATTACAAAGCTTTGGATCAATACAGCACACGTTTGAACAAGTTTCTATCCATCATGGTATACATAAAATGTTTCCCAAATATACAATATATGAAATTTTGTTGCCATCATTTAAAAGATAAGTAATAAGTTGCTATTAGAATCTTAGATAGATATGTGAAATCAGGATTACATAATACCTATATGTGTCTATAAATATTTTATGCATAGCATATTCCTCATATAATATAAGTACAGAAATCTATATAAAACTTTTATTGGCGGGTGTAATTATTTTTGTTTGTGCCATGTAATATGATTTCTAAATTGATAAGACAATGAAAAGCATAATAACAGTATTAATGCAATTTAATAAATGTACACTGTATTCTTATGTAAATAAAATGTAACACTCTAGCAATACAACGTTTATAAAATATGTCTGTGTGATGCACATTTATCTTAACAGTAATTACTTATACAAAAATTATGGTGGGACAACTACGCTACAGAAAAAAAAAGACTGCTGCCAGTACCTAAGATGGCGGCACTAGAGGGGGGAGGGTTAGAGAGCTGTTTGGGAGTGATCAGGGAGGTTGGAGGGTAAGGGGGTATCCTACCCATCAGAAAAAAAGCCTTAAGTCTTTATATTGGCAGACTGTCTGCCAGTACTTAAAGGGACACTAAACCCAAATGTATTCTTTCATGATTCAGATAGAGAATACAATTTTAAACAGCATTGGACTTTTAGTTCTATTATCTAATTTGCTTCATTATTTAGATATCCTTTGTTAAAGAAATAGCAATGCACATGGGTGAGCCAATCACACAAGGCATCTATGTGCAGCCACCAATCAGCAGCTATTCCTATATAGATATGCTTTTCAGCAAAGAATATCAAGAGAATAAAGCAAATTAGATAATATAAGTAAATTAGAAAGTTGTTTAAAATTGCATGCTCTTTCTAAATCATGAAAGAAAAATAAAATTGGGTTTCATGTCCCTTTAGGATGGGGGTGACCAGTCAGGGGTAATGGAGAGAAGAGAGCTGTTTGGGAGGGTAATCTCTACACCAAAGCTAAAATTAACCTTACAAACTGATTAATTAACCCCATTCACTGACAGAAATAATATAAGTGTAGCGCGCAACTGCAATTAGCGGCCTTCTAATTACCAAAAAGCAATGTGCCATGATTGCACAAACGGTATGTAAATAATTTCAGTTAGAAACCCAAAGTTTGTGAAAAAATTAACAACTTTTTTTATTTGCTTGCATTTAGCAGTAAAATGGTGGCATATACCAAAATGGGGCCGATCAATACATTGGATTGTCTACTAATGAAGACCAAGTAGTCACTTTAAATATTTGATCTAAAGAAGCCTCATTAATGAAGGCCCAAGACATGGCAACTGCTCTAGTAGAATGAGCAGTAATGTGCTCAGAGGTAGGCTTGCCCGCAAAGCAGGTATGTTTTACAAATCAAGATT
Source organism: Bombina bombina (assembly GCF_027579735.1). Lineage (NCBI taxonomy): Eukaryota > Metazoa > Chordata > Amphibia > Anura > Bombinatoridae > Bombina > Bombina bombina. The sequence goes on along the minus strand of NC_069500.1, from coordinate 1,037,975,881 downwards.
TTAAACCAAAAAGCTAAGGTAACTGCTGTGGTTTTATGACCATTGAAAGGTCCATAAAAATTGAACAACAAAGGAACAAGAAAGCATAAAATCTTTTGTTGTTTAAACATAGAATTTTAACACTCTCACAGCATCCAGGTAAATCTTTAGAAGTCTTAGAAGATCTGGACATAGAGGGAACCACACTTTTTTGATTGATAGTATTCATAGCGACTACCTCAGGAAGAAAGAATACATGGTATGAAGAACAGCCTTATTCCTATTAAAAACCAATACAAGAGGATTGCAAAATAGAGCTGAAAACTCAGAAACTCTCCTGGCTTAAAAAAAAACAAAAACAAAAAAAGAGAGAATGAAAAATGTCTATAATAACAGCTGAAGTTCTAAACCATGCATGGGTTCAAATGGAAGGACCCTCAAAACTAGATTAGATTAAAGGGATATGAAACCCAAAAAGTTTATTTCCTTCCTTAGAAGGAAAACAAAAATATGACTTACCAGATAATTTCCTTTCCTTCGATACAGGGAGAGTCCACAGTTCCCAGCCCTAAATTTAAATTGTTTTCTTCTGGCACCTTTTTCACCCTGATATTTCTCCTACTGTTCCTTGTTCCCTCAGCAGAATGACTGGGGGATGAGGGAAGTGGGGGAGGTATTTAAGCCTTTGGCTGTGGTGTCTTTGACTTCTCCTAGTGGCCAGGTTCTGTATTCCCACAAGTAATGAATGCAGCTGTGAACTCTCCCTGTATTGAAGGAAAGGAAATTATCTGGTAAGTCATAATTTATGTTTTTTTGTAATTCAGACAGAGCATACCAATTTTAAAATGTTTCCAATTTAATTCTATTATCAAATTTGCTTCATTCCCATGATATTGTGTGTTGAAGAGATACCTAGGAAGGCATCTGGATCACTACATGGCAGGAAATGTGCTACCATCTAGTGCTCTTGCAAATGGATAACATCCTTGCAAAACTGCTGCTATATAGTGCTCCAGAAATGGGACCTCCCCTAAACTTATGTCCCTGCCTTTCAATAAAAGACACCAAGAGAATAAAGAAAAAATAACACAAGTAAATTAGAAAGTTGTTTAAAATCACATGCTCTATCTGAACGAAATACAAATTTTGGGTTTTTATATGCCTTTAAGATCAGATAAACCTCTTTCAGACAGCAAAAGGCCATCAAATTTAGAGTTCTGGAATCCTCATGAAAGAGGCCCTTGAGTATGAAAGTTATTTCTGATAGTAACATGCCAAGGAGGGCACAAAGACATTTGAATCAGAACTGCAAGGCGAAGCAGTAGCAATCAGAATGATTGAAGCATGTTCATGTTTAATACTGGTAATCACCCTGGATAGCAACACATTTACTTCTGACTGAGAATCATCTATTGCTCTATTTTTAAGTGCTAATATATGTTCTTTATAGTTTATAGACATATCAGTACAATTGGGACACATTCTAAGAGGGGGTTTCACAATGGCTTCCAAACATATTAAACAAGGATTTTCCTTGGTGTCAGACATGTTAAACAGGCTAGTAAAGTAACAAGCAAGCTTGGAAAACACTGTAATCAAAGTAAAAAACACTTAGAAATAAAACGGTACTGTGCCTTTAAGAGAAAAAAAGCTGCACCAGTTCTGCAAAACAGTGTAAAAAAGCAGTAAACTTAACGAAAATTTTACAGTAGCATTATAAAGGTTTAGTAACTTTGCACAGCTATGCAAATAAACAATTAACCCTTAAATGGCAAAAACGGATTGAAAAAACGTTAACCCCAGTAAAAAAGACTTTCAGCACCATGCCACAGCTCTGCTGTGGCTCCTACCTGCCCTTCAGAACGATTTGTGGGGGAAAAAACTTGTTTAACAACCCTCAAACACAGCAGAAAACGACAGGAGAAGCAGTGATATGTCTCAGGGGAAAGGAAACTGCGCAACTGAGGCACGAAAATAGGCCCCTCCCACCTCACTAGATGTTTTGAGGCCTACCAGAGAAACACCAGAGTGTCTCTTAATTAACCATGTGAGTTACAAAACTCAAAACCAAGCCACAATGACCCCTTTAGTCCATTCAAAAAACGTTATAAATGCATCAAAAAACAAAACGTTTTTTCCTAACAGTGTCACCAGTAACTAATGAGCCCTTCAAGCAAGCTGAAATTCCTGTTAAAGTATCTGAATACAGCTTACCCTTCCCTCATGGGGATATTGTCAGCCTTTTCTAGATTTAACACAGTCTGTCTAGAAAAATATAGACTGAACATACCTCATATGCAGCTTAGTCTGCAAACCGTTCTCCCAACTGAAGTTTTCCTATACTCTTCAGGCCTTGTGAGAACAGCAGTGGATCTTAGTTACAAAGTGCTAAGATCATCATCCCTCTTGCAGAAATTTTCATCCCTTTTCTGCCAGAGAGTAAATAGTACACACCGATACCATTTTAAAATAATAAACTCTTGCTTGAGAAGTAAAAAACTACATTTTAGTCACCACATAGCTCTTTGCCCTTCCTAGCAGTTAAGCAGGCAGAGAGAATGACTGGGGGGTGGAGCTAAGGGGGAAGCTATATAGACAGCTCTGCTGTGGGTGCTCTCTCTGCCACTTCCTGTAGGGAAGGAGAATATCCCACAAGTAAGGATGAATCCGTGGACTCAATACATCTTACAAGAGAAATAAACTTTTATTTGCAATTGTCTTCAGTACTCAGAGTATTATTCCTGCAGTCACTCTTATTAAATAATTCATAATAACAATTTACATTTAACTTTCTTTTTAAAATAGTACAGCAAGTTGGCTCAAAAACCACAGACATTCAGCAAGTGTGTGGGAGAGTGAATTCGTATCAGTCCCTGAAGATCTTTGATTTGCTCTATGTACCACCTACCATCCGAAAACCCAACCCAGCAGCCGAGATTAATGATCCATATGACCTATCCATTTAATTCAGATAAGAAAATCTGAAAAACAAAATCCACAGGGCAGTGTGACTAGAGAAAAACAGTTCTGCAGCAGCCATTTCATATAAAGTACCTCCATTATACTATCACTGCCGTAAACACCCTAATGGTGTCTTATTTTATATTATATATATATATATATAAAGTATAACATTATGGGCACTGCTATTAATTATTGTTTATGAGTTAATTAAATGTGATACAAGGCAAAATTACAAAGCTTTGGATCAATACAGCACACGTTTGTACAAGTTTCTATCCATCATGGTATACATAAAATGTTTCCCAAATATACAATATATGAAATTTTGTTGCCATCATTTAAAAGATAAGTAATAAGTTGCTATTAGAATCTTAGATAGATATGGGAAATCAGGATTACATAATACCTATATGTGTCTATAAATATTTTATGCATAGCATATTCCTCATATAATATAAGTACAGAAATCTATATAAAACTTTTATTGGCGGGTGTAATTATTTTTGTTTGTGCCATGTAATATGATTTCTAAATTGATAAGACAATGAAAAGCATAATAACAGTATTAATGCAATTTAATAAATGTACACTGTATTCTTATGTAAATAAAATGTAACACTCTAGCAATACAACGTTTATAAAATATGTCTGTGTGATGCACATTTATCTTAACAGTAATTACTTATACAAAAATTATGGTGGGACTGCTGCCAGTACCTAAGATGGTGGCACTAGAGGGGGGAGGGTTAGAGAGCTGTTTGGGAGTGATCAGGGAGGTTGGAGGGTAAGGGGGTATCCTACCCATCAGAAAAAAAGCCTTAAGTCTTTATATTGGCAGACTGTCTGCCAGTACTTAAAGGGACACTAAACCCAAATGTATTCTTTCATGATTCAGATAGAGAATACAATTTTAAACAGCATTGGATTTTTAGTTCTATTATCTAATTTGCTTCATTATTTAGATATCCTTTGTTAAAGAAATAGCAATGCACATGGGTGAGCCAATCACACGAGGCATCTATGTGCAGCCACCAATCAGCAGCTATTCCTATATAGATATGCTTTTCAGCAAAGAATATCAAGAGAATAAAGCAAATTAGATAATATAAGTAAATTAGAAAGTTGTTTAAAATTGCATGCTCTTTCTAAATCATGAAAGAAAAATAAAATTGGGTTTCATGTCCCTTTAGGATGGGGGTGACCAGTCAGGGGTAATGGAGAGAAGAGAGCTGTTTGGGAGGGTAATCTCTACACCAAAGCTAAAATTAACCTTACAAACTGATTAATTAACCCCATTCACTGACAGAAATAATATAAGTGTAGCGCGCAGCTGCAATTAGCGGCCTTCTAATTACCAAAAAGCAATGTGCCATGATTGCACAAACGGTATGTAAATAATTTCAGTTAGAAACCCAAAGTTTGTGAAAAAATTAACAACTTTTTTTATTTGCTTGCATTTAGCAGTAAAATGGTGGCATATACCAAAATGGGGCCGATCAATACATTGGATTGTCTACTAATGAAGACCAAGTAGTCACCTTAAATATTTGATCTAAAGAAGCCTCATTAATGAAGGCCCAAGACATGGCAACTGCTCTAGTAGAATGAGCAGTAATGTGCTCAGAGGTAGGCTTGCCCGCAAAGCAGGTATGTTTTACAAATCAAGATTTTAAACCAAAAAGCTAAGGTAACTGCTGTGGTTTTATGACCATTGAAAGGTCCATAAAAATTGAACAACAAAGGAACAAGAAAGCATAAAATCTTTTGTTGTTTAAACATAGAATTTTAACACTCTCACAGCATCCAGGTAAATCTTTAGAAGTCTTAGAAGATCTGGACATAGAGGGAACCACACTTTTTTGATCGATAGTATTCATAGCGACTACCTCAGGAAGAAAGAATACATGGTATGAAGAACAGCCTTATTCCTATTAAAAACCAATACAAGAGGATTGCAAAATAGAGCTGAAAACTCAGAAACTCTCCTGGCTTAAAAAAAAACAAAAACAAAAAAAAGAGAGAATGAAAAATGTCTATAATAACAGCTGAAGTTCTAAACCATGCATGGGTTCAAATGGAAGGACCCTCAAAACTAGATTAAAGGGATATGAAACCCAAAAAGTTTATTTCCTTCCTTAGAAGGAAAACAAAAATATGACTTACCAGATAATTTCCTTTCCTTCGATACAGGGAGAGTCCACAGTTCCCGGCCCTAAATTTAAATTGTTTTCTTCTGGCACCTTTTTCACCCTGATATTTCTCCTACTGTTCCTTGTTCCCTCAGCAGAATGACCGGGGGATGAGGGAAGTGGGGGAGGTATTTAAGCCTTTGGCTGTGGTGTCTTTGACTTCTCCTAGTGGCCAGGTTCTGTATTCCCACAAGTAATGAATGCAGCTGTGAACTCTCCCTGTATTGAAGGAAAGGAAATTATCTGGTAAGTCATAATTTATGTTTTTTTGTAATTCAGACAGAGCATACCAATTTTAAAATGTTTCCAATTTAATTCTATTATCAAATTTGCTTCATTCCCATGATATTGTTTGTTGAAGAGATACCTAGGAAGGCATCTGGATCACTACATGGCAGGAAAAGTGTTACCATCTAGTGCTCTTGCAAATGGATAACATCCTTGCAAAACTGCTGCTATATAGTGCTCCAGAAATGGGACCTCCCCTAAACTTATGTCCCTGCCTTTCAATAAAAGACACCAAGAGAACAAAGAAAAAATAACACAAGTAAATTAGAAAGTTGTTTAAAATCACATGCTCTATCTGAACGAAATACAAATTTTGGGTTTTTATATGCCTTTAAGATCAGATAAACCTCTTTCAGACCGCAAAAGGCCATCAAATTTAGAGTTCTGGAATCCTCATGAAAGAGGCCCTTGAGTATGAAGGTTGTTTCTGATAGTAACATGCCAAGGAGGGCACAAAGACATTTGAATCAGAACTGCAAGGCGAAGCAGTAGCAATCAGAATGATTGAAGCATGTTCATGTTTAATACTGGTAATCACCCTGGATAGCAACACAAATGGAGGAAAGATGTAGATTATCTTGGACAACCACTAGGGCAGCTATCAGATCTGCAGATCCTAAGACATGGCACAATATCTGGGCAACTTGTGATTCAAGTGACAGCCTATTAGATCTCTCTCTGGCAAGCGCCAGCATCTTACTATCTGGGGATAATTTCCCTGGATGAAGATAATGTTAACTGTGAAGTCCGCCTCTTAATTGTTCACCAGCCTCTTAGTTGTAACCTCACCCCCCAAGGAGACCGAACATCTTGCACTCCCAGACCCCCCAGAGTGCACCCTAACCTTTCATATTGGTCACTGTGACGATCCCAACCCACATGCTGCAGTTTGGCAATTACAAGAAAGAAAACATTTCCACTTTTTAATCTATATATTAAGTGAAATAATTGCTACCCCAAATTTAATCACTCTCCTGTATGATTAAACACTAGTGCTCCTCTTATTCATTAGTTTAATTCTGCATTGGTCAGAGGCAGTCTCATAGTCTATTACGGACCCTAGGAAAGATAACAAATTATGCTTACCTGATAATTTAATTTCCATCTGTGGGAGGAGAGTCCACCGCTTCATTCATTACTTGTGGGAATTAAGAACCTGGCCACCAGGAGGAGGCAAAGATACCCCAGTCAAAGGCTTAAATACCTCCCCCACTCCCCTCATCCCCCAGTCATTCTGCCAAGGGAACAAGGAACAGTAGGATAAATATCAGGGTATAAAAGGTGCCAGAAGAATAAAATTAAATTTAGGTCCGCCCACAGGAGAAAATGGGCGGGAGCAGTGGACTTTCCTCCCACAGATGGAAATAAAATTATCAGGTAAGCATAATTTATGTTTTCCATCTTAATGGGAGAAGAGTCCACTGCTTCATTCATTACTTGTGGGAACAAATACCAAAGCTCTAGAGGACACTGAATGAAAAAAATGGGAGGACAAAAGTAGGCAAACCCTGTACTGAGGGCACCACAGCCTGTAAAACCTTTCTCCCACAAACAGCTTCCGCCGAAGCAAAAACATCAAAATTGTAAAGTGTAGCAAAAGTATATAAGGAAGAACAAATAGCCACCTTACAAATCTGCTCCACAGAGGCCTCGTTCTTAAAGGCCCAAGAAGAGGCCACAGCTCTAGTTGAGTGAGCCGTAATCTTCTGAGGAGGCTTATGTCCCGCTGTCAAATAGGCCAAACGGATAAGGCTCCTCAACCAAAAGGACAGTGAAGTGGAAGAGGCCCTCTGCCCCCTACGCTTCCCTGAATACACCACAAACAAAGACAAAGTCTGTCTGAAATCCTTTGTAGCCTGAAGGTAAAACTTCAAGGCTCAAACCACATCCAAATTATGAAGTAACCTTTCCTTGGGCGAAGAACGGTTAGGACACAAAGAAGGAACTACTATCCTCTGATTGATGTTACGATCTGACACCACCTTGGGAAGAAACCCCAACCCAGTATGAAGCACAGCCTTATCAGCATGAAAATCCAGGTAAGGGGGTTCGTATTGAAAGGCCGCTAACTCAGAGACTCTGCGAGCCAATGCAATAGCCAGAAGAAACACAACCTTCCAAGAGAGAATCTTAATGTCAAGCGCATGCATAGGCTCAAACGGAGCCCTCTGCAACACGTTAAGAACCAAGTTCAAGCTCCAAGGAGGAGCAGGTCTAAATACCGGTCTGATTCTGGACAGAGCCTGAACAAAAGACTGAATATCAGGAAGCTCCGCTAGCTTCTTGTGTAACAGCACCGATAAGGCCAAAATCTGTCCCTTTAAGGAATTAGCGGCAAGGCCCTTATCCAAACCATCTTGAAGAAAAGCCAGAATCCTGGATACCCTAATCTTGTGCCAGGGATATCCACGTTCCTCACACCAGGACAAATAGGTCCTCCACACCTTATGATAGATGCGACAAGTGACCGGTTTCCTGGCCTGAATGAGAGTATCAATCGCTCTCTCCAAGAACCCTCTCTTGGCCAAGACTAGGCGTTCAATCTCCACGCAGTCAGCCTCAGATAATCGAGATTTTGGTGAAGAAAAGGACCCTGCACTAGCAGATCTCTGCGACAGGGTAACTTCCATGGAGGAGACGACATTCCCACCAGATCCGCAAACCACATCCTCTGTGGCCACAACGGAGCAATCAGAATGGTTGAGGCTTGCTCCTGTTTGATGCGGTCCACCACTCGAGGGAGAAGTGGCAATGGTGGAAATATGTAAATTAGGTTGAACTCCCAAGGTACCGCCAAGGCATCTATCAGCTCTGCCTGGGGATCCCTGGACCGCGACCTGTACCTGGGTAGCTTGAAGTTGAGTCTGGACGCCATGAGATCTATCTCCGGTGTCCCCCATCTAATGCAGATCTCTGCAAACACCTCGGGATGGAGAGACCATTCCCCTGGATGAAACAATTGTCTGCTGAAGAAATCCGCTTCCCAGTTGTCCACAACCGGGATGTGGATCGCTGAGAGTGAACAGCTGTGGGTCTCTGCCCATTCCAGAATCCGAGACATCTCCTTCATGGCTAGGGAGCTTCTTGTCCCCCCCTTGATGGTTTATGTATTCCACCGAGGTAATATTGTCCAACTGGAATCGGATAAAAAGGGACGACCGCAAGAGGGGCCAAGCCCTCAGAGCATTGAATATTGCTTGAAGTTCCAGGATATTTATCGATCGTGTCGACTCCTCTGGAGTCCACCTGCCCTGTGCCCTTCTGGCACCCCAAACAGCTCCCCATCCTGAAAGACTTGCATTCGTGGTTACAATGTCCCAGGATGGTCTAAAAAATGATGTTCACTGGGACAGCTGCCCCGGACAAATCCACCAAGAGAGGGATTCCCTCGCTCGATTGTCCAGAGATCTGTTGGGAAAGATCTGAATGATTGCCGTTCCATTGCCTCAACATGCATAACTGTTGAGGTCTCAGATGGAACCTGGCGAAAGGAATGACATCTATGCTGGAAACCATGAGTCCGATCACCTCCATACACAGATGGCCTTGAGGAGGCCTGAAGGGCAAGACAGCTGGACGTGATCTTTTAATTTCTCTGATCTGTAAAGAATATTTTTCATAGCTATGGAATCTATAATCGTGCCCATAAACTCCACCCTGTTGCTGGGAAACAGAGAACTCTTTCCCTTGTTTATCTTCCATCCGTGGGATCGAAGAAGAAGAAGAGTCCTCGAGTGGTCCTCTGAGACTGTAGGACGGAGCCTGAACCAGAATATCGTCCAGATAAGGAGCTACCGCAATACCTCTGGCTCTCGCTACCACTACCAGAACCTTCGTAAAGACTCTTGGGGCAGTCGCCAGACTGAACGGCAGGGCCACAAACTGGAAGTGTTAGTCCGGAAAAAAGAATCTTAGGAACCTGAAGTGGTCCCTGTGGATTGGCACATGAAGGTAAGCATCCTTCAAGTCTATTGTTGTCATAAATTGCCCCTCTTGAACTAGGGGCAGAATCGATCTGATCGTCTGCATTTTGAATGATGGAACTGACAGAAACTTGTTTAGGCACTTTAGGTCCAGAATCGGGCAGAATGTGCCCTCCTTCTTTGGGACCACAAAAAGGTTTGAATTGCATCCTAGACCCCTTTCTGCTAGAGGTAATGGAATAATTAATCAGAGAGAGGAGAGATCCCTCACGCACTCTAGAAAGGTGTCCCTCTTCTCTGGCCTTGAGGATAGATTTGACAGGAGGAATCTGCCCCTGGGTGGATGAGTCTTGAACCCTATCCTGTAACCCTGGGTGATGACCTCCAGAACCCAAGGATCCTGTACGTCTTCCATCCAAGCCTCTGTAAACAGAGAGCACCCTTGCCTCCCGTGACCGTGGATATATTAGATTCCAGGCCTGGACCAAAAAGAACTTTCCCCTGAAACAGGAGGGATAGTAATCTAGATTTGGAAGTCATGTCTGCAGACCACAACTTTAACCACAATGCCCTTCGGGCTAGAACAGAGAAACCTGAAGTCTTAGCATTCAGGCAAATAACCTGCATATTTGCATCACATATAAAATAATTTGCGACCCTTAAGGCCTTAATCTTTTCCTGTATCTCCTTGAGGGGAGTCTCCACCTCGACCATGGCTGACAATGCGTCATACCAGTAGGTAGCCGCTCCCGCCACTGCAGCGATCGCCGCTGCCGGTTGGAAAACAAACAAACCACGTGAGTTGGAACATTTTTCTTAACATGGATTCTAAATTTTGGCCATGGGCTCTTTGAACAACGAACTATCCTCGAGGGGAATAGTAGTCTGCTTAGCGAGCGTGGAGATAGCTTCATCCACCTTAGGAATGGCCACCATAGCTCAAGCTGAGAGTCCGGAATGGGGAACAGCTTCTTAAAAGAGGTAGAGGGAGAAAAGGACGAGCCCAGTTTCTCCCACTCATTCTTAATAATAGTAGCCATCTTCACTGGAACTGGGAAGGTCTGTGGCACCATCCTTTCCTCGTAAACCCTATCTAGATAAGGGATCGAAGGTTCTTCCGAAAGTTTCGGTTCCGGAACCTCCAACGTAGCAAGCACTTCTTTTAGTAAAAAGCGCAAATGCTCCATCTTAAAACTTAAAATCAGGCTCCTCCGTAGCCGGAGGTTTAGAAGACGCAGATTCTGTCCCAGAGAGAGTGCCCTCCGACAAGTCGGAGGCGTCATCAACGGATAATCTCTCAGAGACCTCCAATGGAGTAGATGACCCTTGGGACGGAAGGCTATGTCTTTCCCTTCGCTTGCGTTTCGCAGGGCATGATAGGGCATGGAAGGCCGCAGAAACCGCTTCTTGCAACTGTGCAGTGAAATCTGGCGGCCACAAGGCCCCTCCCGAGGGAGGATCAGTAGGGCCTTGGGGAACTACATGTGTAATCGGAGATGAATGTAGGGAACGCACCTTGCGGGACGGAGAACCCTCAGAGGTGGATGGCTCAGTAGTACTAAATATCTTGTTCTTTTTAGATATTACAATTTTATCAAAGCATGTGGAACAAAGTTGAGCAGGCAGATCAACATGAACCTCCTTGCAATAAACACAGATATGAGCTTTAATTAAAGAGGGAGTATCCTCTAACATATCAGAGTCCTCCCTAGCTTATGCTTTAATATGGACTAGGTAGAATAAATGGCACCTTTATACACCAATGGCCACTCACCACCTCCTATGACCCGGACACAGAGAAACCGTTATGTCTCCCACAATTGCCGATCAGTAAAGAGGAAGTTTAAGAGGCCACACTTGGTCACATGGCTTGCCATGCAGGACCGCCCCTGCAGAATAGAGAAAATGCGCCAAAAGAGGCTGCATCACCCTTCACCTGACTGTTCACACATTGCTAGAGCCTCATCTCACACATGACGTAGCATCAAACACAATAAATATATTATGCATAAATCCCCCCCTGTTCAATAATCCCCTTTCCAGGGATATTAACCCTTTATTCTATACAGATAAAAGGAGACACACTGTGACTCTGTCTTCTTGCATTATCATATGTGTATAAATGAAACAATCTTACCAGAATCTATGCTGTGGAACAGGAAAACGGCCCTTCAAGTGAGACAGGTTAGTAGCATCGCTCCTGACATGGACTTGAGTGAATAAAGCAGGCAGCAAAACTAGTCAACGCTGATTGCTTAAGGAGCTGTTAATCATGAGTCAGGATGGTTTTGCAGAAAGACTCTCCCTGCATCTCCGGACTCTAACTTTCACACAAGCGCTCACTGAGAGGCTGACAGGACTACTTCAAACTCCAGTCCCGTTTCGAAGAGTACTACCCTTTATAAGAGACTACTCTAATCTTCCAGCACTTCTCTGCCAACCTCCTGTGACGAAAGGCAAAGAATGACTGGGGGATGAGGGGAGTGGGGGAGGTATTTAAGCCTTTGGCTAGGGTCTCTTTGCCTCCTCCTGGTGGCCAGGTTCTTAATTCTCACAAGTAATGAATGAAACAGTGGACTCTCCTCCCATTAAGATGGAAATATGGTTTTGAGGAGTTAAGGAGATTTAACAGGTTGATTTTCCAACCATGACTGGGAAGCAGGTTAAGACTGCTTGCATATGTTCCATTGACAAATAAATAGAGGGTGCCTGCACAAGAACATCATCCTCCTAGAACCCTTATTGCCATACTAAATGCAAGCACCACAAATGTATAATGCCTGTTTAGAAAGGCAAACCTCACAAACTTGACATGATCCACATGAATAGGAATATGTAAATAGGTGTCTTAAGTCAATAGACAAAAACTGACCGTCCTGCACTAAAGGAATTATAGTGAGAATTGTCTCCATTTTGAAAGTTTGTACTCTCATTAACTTGTTTTGAGATCCAAATTAGGCTGAAAGGTAGCATCCTTCTTAGGTGCTATGGAAAGGTTTGGATAGAACCCCTAGTTTATTTCTGAAATCAGAACAGGAGCAATTACTTCCATAGTGTTCAAATCCTTTACACAAAAAAGGCTTTGGGCTTTCAAGACAGTAGGAATCTTCCTTCATAAGGCCATGATCAAATGTCTATTCACTTCCTCTGAGAAATTATTTCCAATACCAGAGGGTCTTAAACAGACCTCTCCTAAATCTCCTGAAAAAGATTCAATCTGTCCCCTAATAGACATTCATCTAGAATGGGTGCTGCATCTTCATGCAAATTGAGGTAGGAGTGGGCTTCTTTGTGAATTTGGATTTGGACCAGGCAGTGGTAGGTTTCCAAGAGAATTTGGAAGAGGAAGTCTTTTGAGTCTTAATTTGATGAAAGTAGCAATGCATCCTACAGACCTAATTTGCATTTAGACTTTATCTTGTAAAAGGAAAGCTCCAGTTAGTGTTGCAAGAAATGCATCCATGCTTGCCCCACCCAAAATCTTTCCCCATCTTTTCTTAGAGACCCTATCAGCAGACCCTGACTTGAGACATGATTATCTAGACAGAATAGCTAAAGCAGCGCTTTTTGCATTAATGCGTAACATGTTTACAGATGCAACACATATAAAGCGGTTTACAGTCCTGATTAAATTCAAGTATTCTTGGATCTCTTACAGAGACGCTTCCCCAGATACAAGTTCAAAAACGTTACCACACCAGACTATGGTACTGCAGCAACACTGCCAGCTGGCATAAGTATGAAGCAAGTGAATTGGAAGGATCATCTGTGAAAGCCTTCAAGCTTTCTGTCTATGGGATCCATGAAGCCAGAGTAGATATTGCTTCATCCACCATAGAAACAGTGTCTCAGACTTACAGTTGTTTTACTAGAAGGAATAGAGTACATGTTTTAAACTTGGAAAATGGAATAAAACAAAACAACTGGTGTATTTGATTCATTCGTTATAAGTTAAGAAAATGTGTCAAGAACTGGGAAGGCAGACAGCTGTTTAGAAGCTGACTTTATTGATTGTTTTAAGTGGTTGCTTATCTGTAGCAGTAGCCTCGTCTACTTCTAAAGCCTCCCATAACAGGGAACGGATATGCTCCATCCTGAAATTGGACACATCTTCAGCCACTTCTTCTTGAATTTTTACAAATCTCTCTGCCGAGGAGGAAACACCATTCAAGTCAGTACAAGCACAGAGCCAAGGATCTCACAAGGAACAGCGTTTTACAACCCATGGGGTTGGCAGATAAATCCACATTTCACCTGGGGAGGGCTGTGGAGGGCTAGGAGCAGCACACTGTAGACCATATGACAGGTAGATAAATCTACATTTCACCTGGGAAATTTCCATACTGGGAAAAGATGTTCATGGCCAGGTTTCAAATCGGTTAGAGAACCCCTATCAATGATGTGAAGCTCATCACTTCAGAATTCCCCTTACTTCTTCTTGGAGTTAAAAATTAGACTGATTAATTCAGGGAGAGTGGGAGGAATTAAAGCTCTGTTGTGTAGATGTTTGTTACCTCCTCCTAGTGGACTGAAGTGTAATTCCACATTTGAAGGGTTTCACTAAAAAAAATTTTTATGCTTACCTGATAAATTTCTCTTGTGGTGTATCCAGTCCACGGATCATCCATTACTTGTGGGATATTCTCATTCCCAACAGGAAGTTGCAAGAGGACACCCACAGCAGAGCTGTCTATATAGCTCCTCCCCTAACTGCCATATCCAGTCATTCGACCGAAAACAAGCAGAGAAAGGAGAAACCATAGGGTGCAGTGGTGACTGTAGTTTAAAATTTAAAAAATACCTGCCTTAAAATGACAGGGCGGGCCGTGGACTGGATACACCACAAGAGAAATACATTTATCAGGTAAGCATAAATTGTGTTTTCTCTTGTAAGGTGTATCCAGTCCACGGATCATCCATTACTTGTGGGATACCAATACCAAAGCTAAAGTACACGGATGAAGGGAGGGACAAGGCAGGTACTTAAACAGAAGGTACCACTGCCTGTAAAACCTTTCTCCTAAAAATAGCCTCCGAAGAAGCAAAAGTATCAAATTTGTAGAATTTTGAAAAGGTATGAAGCGAAGACCAAGTCGCCGCCTTGCAAATCTGTTCAACAGAAGCCTAATTTTTAAAGGCCCATGTGGAAGCCACAGCTCTAGTAGAATGAGCTGTAATCCTTTCTGGAGGCTGCTGGCCAGCAGTCTCATAGGCTAAGCGGATTATGCTTTTTAGCCAAAAAGAAAGAGGTTGCCGAAGCCTTTTGACCTCTCCTCTGTCCAGAGTAGACAACAAACAAAGCAGATGTTTGACGAAAATCTTTAGTAGCTTGTAAGTAAAACTTTAAAGCACAAACCACGTCCAGATTGTGTAATAGACGTTCCTTCTTTGAAGAAGAATTAGGACACAAAGACGGAACAACAATCTCTTGATTGATATTCTTATTAGATACCACCTTAGGTAAAAACCCAGGTTTGGTACGCAGAACTACCTTATCTGCATGGAAGATCAGATAAGGAGAATCACATTGTAAGGCAGATAACTCGGAAACTCTACGAGCCGAGGAAATAGCTATAAAAAAAAGAACTTTCCAAGATAAAAGTTTGATATCTATGGAATGAAGAGGTTCAAACGGAACCCCCTGAAGAACTTTAAGAACCAAATTTAAGCTCCAAGGTGGAGCAACAGGTTTAAACACAGGCTTGATTCTAACTAAAGCCTGACAAAATGCCTGAACGTCTGGAACATCCGCCAGACGCTTGTGCAAAAGAATAGATAGCGCAGAAATCTGTCCCTTTAAGGAACTAGCTGCCAATCCTTTCTCCAATCCTTCTTGGAGAAAAGATAATATCCTGGGAATCCTGACCTTACTCCATGAGTAGCCCTTGGATTCACACCAATAAAGATATTTATGCCATATCTTATGATAGATTTTCCTGGTGACAGGCTTTCGTGCCTGAATTGAGGTATCAATGACTGACTCGGAGAAACCACGCTTTGATAAAATCAAGCGTTCAATCTCTAGGCAGTCAGTCTCAGAGAAATTAAATTTGGATGGTTGAAAGGACCCTGAAGTAGAAGGTCCTGTCTCAGCGGCAGAGTCCATGGTGGAAAAGATGACATGTCCACCAGATCTGCATACCAAGTCCTGCGTGGCCACGCAGGCGCCATCAAGATCACCGATGCTCTCTCCTGCTTGATTTTGGCAATCAGATGAGGGAGCAAAGGAAACGGTGGAAACACATAAGGACCAAGGTGCTGCTAGAGCATCTATCAGCGTTGCCTTGGGGTCCCTGGACCTGGATCTGTAAAAAGGAAGCTTGGCGTTCTGGCGAGACGCCATGAGATCCAGTTCTGGTTTGCCCCAACGATGAGCAAACACCTCCGGATGGAGTTCCCACTCCCCCGGATGAAAAGTCTGTCGACTTAGAAAATCCGCCTCCCAGTTCTCTACACCTGGGATATGGATAGCTGATAGGTGGCAAGAGTGAATCTATGCCCAGCGAATTATCTTTGAGACTTCTAACATCGCTAGGGAACTCCTTGTTGTTCCCCCTTGATGGTTGATGTAAGCCACAGTCGTGATGCTGTCCGACTGAAATCTGATGAACCTCATTGTCGCTAGATGAGGCCAAGCCTGAAGAGCATTGAATATTGCTCTTAGTTCCAGAATGTTTATTGGAAGGAGTGTGTAATCCCCATTCCACTGACTGAGCATGCAGAGTTGCAGCGGTCTGAGATGTAGGCGTGCAAACGGCACTATGTCCATTGGCACTACCATTAAGCCGATTACTTCCATGCACTGAGCCACCGAAGGGCGAGGAATGGAATAAAGAACACGGCAGGAATTTAGAAGTTTTGATAACTTGGACTCCGTCAGGTAAATTTTCATTTCTACAGAATCTATCAGAGTCCCTAGGAAGGAAACTCTTGTGAGGGGGGATAGAGAACTCTTTTCCTCGTTCACCTTCCACCCATGCGACCTCAGAAATGCCAACACTATGTACGTATGAGACTTGGCAATTTGGAAGTTTGACGCCTGAATCAGGATGTCGTCTAAATAAGGGGCCACTGCTATGCCCCGCGGCCTTAGGACCACCAGAAGCGACCCCAGAACCTTTGTAAAAATTCTTGGGGCTGTAGCTAACCCAAAGGGAAGAGCTACAAACTGGTAATGCCGGTCTAGGAAGGCAAACCTGAGAAACCGATGATGATCTTTGTGTATCGGAATGTGAAGATAAGCATCCTTTAAATCCACTGTAGTCATGTATTGACCCTCCTGGATCATAGGTAGGATGGTACGAATAGTCTCCATCTTGAATGATGGAACTCTGAGGAATTTGTTTAAGATCTTTAGATCCAAAATTGGTCTGAAGGTTCCCTCTTTTTTGGGAACTACAAACAGATTTGAGTAAAATCCCTGTCCCTGTTCCTCCTTTGGAACTGGATGGATCACTCCCGTAACTAGGAGGTCTTGTACACAGTGTAAGAATGCCTCTCTCTTTATCTGGCTTGCAGATAATTGTCAAAGGTGAAATCTCCCTTTTGGGGGGGAAGCCTTGAAGTCCAGAAGATATCCCTGGGATATAATTTCCAACGCCCAGGGATCCTGGACATCTCTTGCCCACGCCTGGGCGAAGAGCGAAAGTCTGCCCCCTACTAGATCCGTTACCGAATAGGGGGCCGTTCCTTCATGCTGTCTTAGAGGCAGCAGCAGGCTTTTTGGCCTGCTTACCCTTGGTTCCAGGTCTGGTTAGGTCTCCAGACCGTCTTGGACTGAGCAAAAGTTCCCTCTTGTTTTGCATTAGAGGAAGTTGATGCCTCACTTGCCTTGAAGTTTCAAAAGGCACGAAAATTAGACTGTTTGGCCCTTGACTTGGACCTATCCTGAGGAAGGACATGACCTTTTCCTCCAGTGATATCAGCAATAATCTCCTTCAAACCAGGCCCGAATAGGGTTTGCCCCTTGAAGGGAATGTTAAGCAGCTTAGACTTTGAAGTAACGTCAGCTGACCATGATTTGAGCCATAGCGCTCTGCGTGCCTGGATAGCAAAACCAGAATTCTTAGCCGTTAGTTTAGTCAAATGAACAATGGCATCAGAAACAAAAGAATTGGCTAGCTTAAGTGCTCTAAGCTTGTCAAGTATGTCATCCAATGGAGTTGCTACCTGTAAAGCCTCTTCCAGAGACTCAAACCAGAATGCCGCAGCAGCAGTGACAGGAGCAATGCATGCAAGGGGCTGTAGGATAAAACCTTGTTGAATAAACATTTTCTTAAGGTAACCTAACTTTTTATCCATTGGATCTAAGAAAGCACAACTGTCCTCGACAGGGATAGTAGTACGCTTTGCTAGAGTAGAAACTGCTCCCTCCACCTTAGGGACTGTCTGCCATAAGTCCCGTGTGGTGGCGTCTATTGGAAACATTTTTCTAAAAATAGGAGGGGGAGAGAACGGCACACCTGGTCTATCCCATTCCTTAGTAATAATTTCTGTAAACCTTTTAGGTATTGGAAAAACATCAGTGCACACCGGCACTGCAAAGTATTTATCCAGTCTACGCAATTTCTCTGGCACTGCAATTGTATCACAGTCATTCAGAGCAGCTAAAACCTCCCTGAGTAACACGCGGAGGTGTTCAAGCTTAAATTTAAATGTAGAAATATCAGAATCAGGTTGCATCATCTTCCCCGAGTCAGAAACATCACCCACAGAAAGAAGCTCTCCTTCTTCAGCTTCTGCATATTGTGAGGCAGTATCAGACATAGCTCTTAAAGCGTCAGTATGCTCTGTATTTCGTCTAACTCCAGAGCTATCTCGCTTTCCTCTAAATTCAGGTAGTCTGGCTAATACCGCTGACAGTGTATTATCCATGACTGCCGCCATGTCTTGTAAAGTAAACGCTATGGGCGCACTAGATGTACTTGGCGCCATTTGAGCGTGAGTCCCTTGAGCGGGAGTCAAAGGATCTGACACGCGGGGAGAGTTAGTCGGCATAACTTCCCCCTCGTCAGATTCCTCTGGTGATAAATTTTTTAAAGACAGAATATGATCTTTATTGCTTAAAGTGAAATCAGTACATTTGGTACACATTCTAAGAGGGGGTTCCACGATGGCTTTTAAACATAATGAACAAGGAGTTTCCTCTATGTCAGACATGTTTGTACAGACTAGCAATGAGACCAGCAAGCTTGGAAAATACTTTAAATCAAGTTAACAAGCAAATATAAAAAACGGTACTGTGCCTTTAAGAGAAACAAATTTTGTCAGAATTTGAAAAACAGTGAAAAAAGGCAGTAAATCAAACAAAATTTTTACAGTGTGTATAATAAGCTAACAGAGCATTGCACCCACTTGCAAATGGATTAACCCCTTAGTTCAAAAAACGGATCAAAAAAACGATATAGACGTTTTTTAACAGTCACACCAAACTGCCACAGCCTTGCTGTGGGCCTACCTTCCCCAACAAACGATTTTGGAAAGCCTAAGAGCCCTTTAGAGATGTCCTATAGCATTCAGAGGACTCCTGGAGGAAGCTGGATGTCTCAGTCTGTAAAAGTTACTGCGCAAAAAAGCGCTAAATTAGGCCCCTCCCACTCATAGTAACACAGTGGAAAGCCTTAGGAAACTGTTTCTAGGCAAATTTAAGCCAGCCATGTGGAAAAAACTAGGCCCCAATAAAGTTTTATCACCAAAGTATATATAAAAACGTTTAAACATGCCAGCAAACGTTTTATATTGTAAATATAAAAGAGTATTGCCTCAAAAAGTAAGCATGATACCAGTCGCTATTAAATCACTGTATTCAGGCTTACATTACATAAATTTGGCATCAGCAGCATTTTCTAGCATTCACATCTTCTAGAAAAATCTTAACTGCACATACCTCATCTTAAATCTTAACCTGCACGCCATTCCCCCGCTGAAGTTATCTCTCTCTTCAGTCATGTGTGAGAACAGCAATGGATCTTAGTTACAACCTGCTAAGATCATATAAATCACAGGCAGATTCTTCTATTTTTCTGCCTGGAACAAAATAGTACAACTCCGGTACCATTTAAAAATAATAAACTTTTGATTGAAGCAAAATAACAGCTACATTTCACCACTTCTCTCTTACTACCTCCCTGTTTGTTGAGAGTTGCAAGAGAATGACTGGGTATGGCAGTTAGGGGAGGAGCTATATAGACAGCTCTGCTGTGGGTGTCCTCTTGCAACTTCCTGTTGGGAATGAGAATATCCCACAAGTAATGGATGATCCGTGGACTGGATACACCTTACAAGAGAAATATGTTTGTTGTCAGAAAACCTTTTCATTCCTTACTCCAGGCTTGCTCAGGAAGCAAAATAATAATAACGTTAAATGCTTGCAGTGATGTTAACAAAATAATTATTGCTTGCTTGGTTGAAAATGTAGGCAACATGATCTTGAAACCCCCACAAATGAAATAAATTAGCAGCTAGTGGTCTCTCCATGAATTACATTTTAAAAAAACATCATATTAATCATTCAGTACTTAAGAATATGGTAAATGTATTCTTATTCCTGTAACTTTTAATAAGTTGAATGTGATGTTTTTACACAGGGAATCCATTGAAAGTATGGGAATAAAATAAGTGTACAACCCTGAACATAACTTAGAACAGGTAATTCTGATGAAGAGTTTCTAGGCCTGCACAAATTATAAAATATGTATAGCATGCAGAGAGGGCTCCCATTGATATTCTATAAAGATCTGCAAAACAATTATTATATTTACCTGCATACACTGTGGATTTAATTCTAGACTAATGGGTGTTTGCATAATGCAGCAGAAAATGTTTGGTTGATTTGTCTTAATAATGCAGCCTTTCATAAAAGGACAAAGCAACATGTGGTAAAAACAAAAAGCTCAGTCACACTTAGTGAATATAGCTCATTGAAATCAGTAACTTGTAAATTGGGGAAATGTATTTATTTTCAACAGCACTCATCTCACCAGATATGAATTAACACCCCTTCTTAGGTATTGACCAATCAGGGGCCAAGAAAACATAATTTATGCTTACTTGACAAATTAATTTCTTTCATGGTGGTGATAGTCCACGATCCATTACTCATCGGAACTATGCGTTCTTACCACTAGAAGGAGACAAAGATTCCCAAACCCCAAGAGCTCTAAAAAACCTCTCCCACCTTACAATACCTTAGACTAATGCATAGCCAAGCATAGTAAGGTAGGAAAAAGGAATAAAAGCCATAAAAGGAGCAGGGAAAGATGTGCTCAAAAAAATAAACTAACCCTAAACAACATAGGGTGGGGGTCTCGTGTACTCTCACCACCACAAAATTAATCAGGTAAGCAAATTATATTTTCTTTCAGTTCCCAGGAATAATGGATGGTGAGAGTCCAAGATCCATTATTCCTGGGAACTAATACACAAGCCGTGGAGCCTACAAGTAATAACATAAAGGGAGGGATTTAGAAACTTCTTTATTCACTGGGAAATTAAATCCAAAAGGAAATAAATCAGGCATGAACAAATCGAGCTGAAACAAGTGTCTGACCTTTCTACCAAGGCTGCCTCAGAAGAAGCAAAAACATCAAACATCAACATCAATGGGAGACCCCAAAGACCCACAATCTGATTGAACACATCCAGATGGAGACACCATACGTAGAGTCTGAGGACTGAAAAATTTAGCTTACCAGTTGTTCCCTCCTGGAATATGAATCGCTGAGACTAGACAGGAATTATTTTCCACCAATGAGAGAATTCAAGACACTTCCTTTACGGACAGGTAACAGAGTCCTCCTCCGATGGTTGACATGAGCCACTGCTGTGACATTGTCGGTCTGAAAACGGAGATGAGATTCTCTTTTCAAAAGGAGGCCAAGCTTGAAGAGCCCTGAAAATAGCAAAATAGATAATCTCATCTCTATAGAAAATAGAGTTCTAGAATATTGGCAACCTCACCTCCCGAGGAACCCAAACTCCCTGTGTTTTCAGAGACCCCTAAACAGCTCCCCAAACTGGAAGACTTGCATCTATAGAGATCACAGTCCAGGTAGGACAATCAAAAGAAGCCCCCCTGAACAATGAATCGATGATCCAGCCACCAAGTTAGAGACTAACTTGTACTGGGATACAGAAATATCCTTTAAAACAGATGAGTATGATCCCTGCACCACTGATGAAGCATACAAAGCTGAAGGGGCCTCATGTGAAATCAAACAAATGGAATTGCATCTGAAGCTGCAATCATGAGACCAAGAACTTCCATACAAAGAGCAACAGAGGGAAAAGAGAGGGACTGGAGGTTCAGATAACCTGATACCATTTAACCTTCTCAGCTCTGTTAGAGAAAGACTCATGGAGACTGAAACTATTTGAAATCCCCAAAAAAGTTACCTTGTTTGAGGAATCAAAGGAAAACTAATCTTCCAACCATGTCGTTGAACAACAAGAGTTGGCTAGTGAGAGATTCTGCTAACGAAAAAGATGGCGCATGAACCAAGAAATCGTCCAGGAAGGGAAACACTGCAATACCCCAAGTTTTGATCACAGACAATAGAGCACCCAGAACATTGGAGCTGTAGCCAGAGCAAAAGGCAAACTGAAAGTGCTTGTCAAGAAAAGCAAACCTCGGAAAACTGGTAATGGTTCCTAAATTGGAACATGAAGGTAAGAAACCTTTAAATCTATTGTGGACATAAAACAACCTTGCTGAACAAATAGCAGAATAGTATCAATAGTTTCCATTTTAAAAGAGGGAAACATCACAAACTTGTTCAGAGATTTCAGATCCAGGACTAGTCTGAAAGTACCTTCCTTCTATAGAACAATGAAAAGATTTGAATAAAATTCCATCCCCTGTTCCTGGAAAGGAACTGGAAATATCACCCCCATAGTTTCCGGATCTAAAACAGACTGGAAAAAAACTTGAGCCCTTATATGACTCCTTGGAATATTTGACCGAAGAAACCTTTTACACTTGCTTGAAGGCAGGAAAGCAGCCAGTGCAGTGTCTCAGAAACTGCAGCCTTGATAAGATTTCTCATACTAGGCGGTATAACAGTAGCATTCTCCTGCAATAAACAGAGTAAGCAACATACAGAGTAACATACCCTCCTAAGTAGCTTTTTATAGAAATACTCAGGAATAATGCATGCTAAACCAAACTGCAAAACAAAGCAGGAGACATTAATCTTCACATCTCAGACATAAGTGCGCTAATCCAACGTGCTTAATCCAGCCTACACCAGAACTAAATGGATGTGCGCTAACTCGACAGCTTTGAAAACCGATGTGGGCAAACCTGACTCGCGTATAACTGAAGGCAGATGTACAAAAAACAAATTAAGCGCACCAAAAAAAAACCAGACACACACAAAAAACAATAAAGGATCAGAAGGCTCCATAACGGCAGAAAACTAATAAATAAGTTAAATGGGGAAAAAAACATGCATACAGATAAATGGTAATATCCCCATTAAAAGAGCTCTTGCGGAAACACTTATCCCTCTGAAAGTAGCTCTTAAAAAACGAAAAGCAAAGAGGCCGTAGGACTCAAGACCCCCGACATCCAGATAGCATACGCTACCACGTCAATGCATGCAGGCTTGAAAGCTGACGTGAGTTAAAGAAACATAATTTATGCTTACCTGATAAATTAATTTATTTCATGGTGGTAAGAGTCCACGACCTATTACTCCTGGTAATTACCTTACATATCACTAAAAGGAGGCAAAGATTCCCAAACCCCAATAGCTCTATAAAACCCCTCTCACCTCTTTGGAAGCTAGTCTGATGTATAGCCAAACAAAAAAGATAGGAAAATAAACAAAGAGCAAAAAATATAGGAGCTAGGGAAAAAAAGATGTGCCATAACAAAAAAAACATCACCAAAAACTGGTTGGGGTCTCGTGGACTCTACCAGAAATGAATTTATCATTAGGTAAGCATAAATTATGATTTCTTTCATAAAGCTGGTAAATCTCCACGATCCATTACTCCTGGGAATCAATACCAAAACTGTGGAGAGTCCACGAGTAAATAAAAGATAGGGTGGGATAAGAAACATATTTTCTTCCATTGGGAAACTAAATCCACAACCCTAAAAAGAAAGAACAGATATTTTTCCACGTGTAAAAAAAATAATTTCAGCACAGAATGTGAAAAGATATTTGCGCTATAATAAAGTTACTAAAGACAGTGCAAACCAGGGAATCCTTATGTTCTCAAAGAAATGTGCGCTACTTTAAGCAGCTGAATTAGTAACCAAGATGACAATAATAATGTGTATTAACAAGTATAAAATAATTTCGCATATGCGAATATAAGGTTAAAAAAAATGTATGCCACAATGTGAACAAAAATAAGAGGTGGATAATCACATAGAGGCCTATGTATCAAAGGTCTTGCGGACCTGATCCAACAGTGCGGATCAGGTCCGCAAGACCACGCTGGATGCGGAGAGCAATACGCTCTCCGTATTCAACATTGCACCAGCAGCTCACAAGAGCTGCTGGGTGCAACGCCGCCCCCTGCAGACTCACGGCCAATCGGCTGCCAGCAGGGAGGTGTCAATCCCGATCGGGTTGAATTGTGGCGATGCTCAGAGCAGGCGGACAGGGTTAGGGAGCAGCGGTCTTTTGACCGCTGCTTCATAACTACTGTTTCTGGCGAGTTCCATACGGAATTTGATAAATGGGCCTCAAAATGTGGTGTATTTAGGGAGTGGGTAATAACATAAAGTGTGGTGTATTCATAAACACCTATAGTTATTATATTTATAAAATATTTTACCAGGAAAGATGCATTGAGATTTCTCTTGTTTTCAAGTATGTCCTGGGTTCACAAAACATTCCATTGATACAATAGGTTACAATAAAATACAAAAACAATAATAATACACAATATATGCAAAAATTTAACATAGAACAGGTAGGAAATATATAATCAACCATGACAGGTGCATTCTGTTTTGAGATATGTAGAGAGGAATCTCATAAAGGATATTAGGCTTGGGGAAGGTTTTAAAGTGTGCGGGAGGTCGTTCCATAATTGTGGTGCTCTGTAGGGAAAGGAGGATCGAGCTGCTTTCTTTTTGTATTGAGGCAAGCTAAATAATATTTAGTTATAGTTAATAAACACCTGAAGTTAATAAACACTAGAAATAAAAAGTGGGTATAAAAATGGGTTTGATACAAATGTGGCCCAAATGAAGTAAGATAGTGATACAATTTAATAAACAAAGTAATTAAAGCACAATTTCATAAAAAAATTACCCATACAATCATACAGACAAAATATCAACAGGGAATTGATATAAGCATAGTATAAAAATAATCCTATTCAGATAAAAAACTAAAATAAAAATACACATACAATGAATCGATGATCCAGCCACCAAGTTAGAGACTAACTTGTACTGGGATACAGAAATATCCTTTAAAACAGATGAGTATGATCCCTGCACCACTGATGAAGCATACAAAGCTGAAGGGGCCTCATGTGAAATCAAACAAATGGAATTGCATCTGAAGCTGCAATCATGAGATCAAGAACTTCCATACAAAGAGCAACAGAGGGAAAAGAGAGGGACTGGAGGTTCAGATAACCTGATACCATTTAACCTTCTCAGCTCTGTTAGAGAAAGACTCATGGAGACTGAAACTATTTGAAATCCCCAAAAAGTTACCTTGTTTGAGAAATCAAAGGAAAACTAATCTTCCAACCATGTCGTTGAACAACAACAAGAGTTGGCTAGTGAGAGATTCTGCTAACGAAAAAGATGGAGCATGAACCAAGAAATCGTCCAGGAAGGGAAACACTGCAATACCCCAAGTTTTGATCACAGACAATAGAGCACCCAGAACATTGGAGCTGTAGCCAGAGCAAAAGGCAAACTGAAAGTGCTTGTCAAGAAAAGCAAACCTCGGAAAACTGGTAATGGTTCCTAAATTGGAACATGAAGGTAAGAAACCTTTAAATCTATTGTGGACATAAAACAACCTTGCTGAACAAATAGCAGAATAGTATCAATAGTTTCCATTTTAAAAGAGGGAAACATCACAAACTTGTTCAGAGATTTCAGATCCAGGACTAGTCTGAAAGTACCTTCCTTCTATAGAACAATGAAAAGATTTGAATAAAATTCCATCCCCTGTTCCTGGAAAGGAACTGGAAATATCACCCCCATAGTTTCCGGATCTAAAACAGACTGGAAAAAAACTTGAGCCCTTATATGACTCCTTGGAATATTTGACCGAAGAAACCTTTTACACGTGCTTGAAGGCAGGAAAGCAGCCAGTGCAGTGTCTCAGAAACTGCAGCCTTGATAAGATTTCTCATACTAGGCGGTATAACAGTAGCATTCTCCTGCAATAAACAGAGTAAGCAACATACAGAGTAACATACCCTCCTAAGTAGCTTTTTATAGAAATACTCAGGAATAATGCATGCTAAACCAAACTGCAAAACAAAGCAGGAGACATTAATCTTCACATCTCAGACATAAGTGCGCTAATCCAACGTGCTTAATCCAGCCTACACCAGAACTAAATGGATGTGCGCTAACTCGACAGCTTTGAAAACCGATGTGGGCAAACCTGACTCGCGTATAACTGAAGGCAGATGTACAAAAAACAAATTAAGCGCACCAAAAAAAACCCAGACACACACAAAAAACAATAAAGGACAGAATCAGAAGGCTCCATAACGGCAGAAAACTAATAAATAAGTTAAATGGGGAAAAAAACATGCATACAGATAAATGGTAATATCCCCATTAAAAGAGCTCTTGCGGAAACACTTATCCCTCTGAAAGTAGCTCTTAAAAAACGAAAAGCAAAGAGGCCGTAGGACTCAAGACCCCCGACATCCAGATAGCATACGCTACCACGTCAATGCACGCAGGCTTGAAAGCTGACGTGAGTTAAAGAAACATAATTTATGCTTACCTGATAAATTAATTTATTTCATGGTGGTAAGAGTCCACGACCTATCACTCCTGGTAATTACCTTACATATCACTAAAAGGAGGCAAAGATTCCCAAACCCCAATAGCTCTATAAAACCCCTCTCACCTCTTTGGAAGCTAGTCTGATGTATAGCCAAACAAAAAAGATAGGAAAATAAACAAAGAGCAAAAAATATAGGAGCTAGGGAAAAAAAGATGTGCCATAACAAAAAAAACATCACCAAAAACTGGTTGGGGTCTCGTGGACTCTACCAGAAATGAATTTATCATTAGGTAAGCATAAATTATGATTTCTTTCATAACGGTGGTAAATCTCCACGATCCATTACTCCTGGGAATCAATACCAAAACTGTGGAGAGTCCACGAGTAAATAAAAGATAGGGTGGGATAAGAAACATATTTTCTTCCATTGGGAAACTAAATCCACAACCCTAAAAAGAAAGAACAGATATTTTTCCACGTGTAAAAAAAATTATTTCAGCACAGAATGTGAAAAGATATTTGCGCTATAATAAAGTTACTAAAGACAGTGCAAACCAGGGAATCCTTATGTTCTCAAAGAAATGTGCGCTACTTTAAGCAGCTGAATTAGTAACCAAGATGACAATAATAATGTGTATTAACAAGTATAAAATTATTTCGCATATGCGAATATAAGGTTAAAAAAAATGTATGCCACAATGTGAACAAAAATAAGAGGTGGATAATCACATAGAGGCCTATGTATCAAAGGTCTTGCGGACCTGATCCAACAGTGCGGATCAGGTCCGCAAGACCACGCTGGATGCGGAGAGCAATACGCTCTCCGTATTCAACATTGCACCAGCAGCTCACAAGAGCTGCTGGGTGCAACGCCGCCCCCTGCAGACTCACGGCCAATCGGCTGCCAGCAGGGAGGTGTCAATCCCGATCGGGTTGAATTGTGGCGATGCTCAGAGCAGGCGGACAGGGTTAGGGAGCAGCGGTCTTTTGACTGCTGCTTCATAACTGCTGTTTCTGGCGAGTTCCATACGGAATTTGATAAATGGGCCTCAAAATGTGGTGTATTTAGGGAGTGGGTAATAACATAAAGTGTGGTGTATTTATAAACACCTATAGTTATTATATTTATAAAATATTTTACCAGGAAAGATGCATTGAGATTTCTCTTGTTTTCAAGTATGTGCTGGGTTCACAAAACATTCCATTGATACAATAGGTTACAATAAAATACAAAAACAATAATAATACACAATATATGCAAAAATTTAACATAGAACAGGTAGGAAATATATAATCAACCATGACAGGTGCATTCTGTTTTGAGATATGTAGAGAGGAATCTCTTAAAGGATATTAGGCTTGGGGAAGGTTTTAAAGTGTGCGGGAGGTCGTTCCATAATTGTGGTGCTCTGTAGGGAAAGGAGGATCGAGCTGCTTTCTTTTTGTATTGAGGCAAGCTAAATAATATTTAGTTATAGTTAATAAACACCTGAAGTTGTTAAACACTAGAAATAAAAAGTGGGTATAAAAATGGGTTTGATACAAATGTGGCCCAAATGAAGTAAGATAGTGATACAATTTAATAAACAAAGTAATTAAAGCACAATTTCATAAAAAAATTACCCATACAATCATACAGACAAAATATCAACAGGGAATTGATATAAGCATAGTATAAACAATAATCCTATTCAGATAAAAAACTAAAATAAAACTACACATACAAGTGTGATTGCAATACAAATAAATAAAACCATTAAAAGCAAAGCATCCCAGAAATAGATCCAGGTGAGAGTGCCAGAGAGTCTTTAACAAGGTTCTTGTGATATAGAGAAGCCAGGAACACTGGAATACAAGAAGATTCCAATAAGAAGCAAAATACGAAACCAAAGCAAAAGGTGTCAAGTCTTACTTACACCAGGTTTGGTTTGGAGATCCTCACAGGCATACAATGTTTCCAAATAGATGCAATATATCGTCAGAGCTGATATTTCACAGCATGTATTTGGCAGAGCTGATATTCCACAGCGTGTATGCAGGCAATAACAGTCCTGTGAAGCTTTTGCTAGAACGGACACCTCTCTGCGTCTCTGGAAACAGGTAATGCAGAACTAGACTACGGAAGTCCAGACATAACAAAAGAGTAATGCATTTCAGCCTCAAGGGGCCTTTTTCAAACTCTAAACACAATGGATTTTCACTGCTTTAAAGCACAACTAAAGCACAATTTCATAAAAAATGACCCATACAATCATACAGACAAAATATCAACAGGGAATTGATATAAGCATAGTATCAACAATAATCACTGTTTCACCAATGAGATTTCTAAAAGGAGGCTTTAGCAGGTTTTAGATTTCACCACTGTTTCACCAATGAGATTTCAAATGGAACGGGGCCTAACATCTTAAAGGCATATATTTTGAAATTTGTGCATACAGCTAGCAGCGGATTATTTGGGGGAAAGGGTGTAAAGAAGGATAAAATCATAGCGGACAAAAATACATTTTACAAATCCTATATACAATAACAGTATACAAAAAATGTTTGATGATGTTAATGAATATACAAAAACTAAACAAATACATAATTGCACCTAAGCTATAAATTTATATAATGTGTAACAGTGTCAAGTGCATATGTTAGAGTATTAAAGAGAAATGAGAATAAAGAAAATAGACAAAATAAAGAAAATAAGGGAGAACTATGTATATGATACATTGTGTAATAGAAAAAACAAAAAACGACTAATCATTGATGAAACAATTTATATCAAACTCTATATAAAGGCCAGAGGGTTGGAGAGTCTTTAGGAGAAAAATCCACCTACCTTCCTTTTTGAGGAGTTCCTGATGGGGGTTACCTCCTTGCCAGTTACTTTGTTATCTATTCCCATATATGAGAAGCAACTTAGATCTCCTTGATTACAACTAGCAAAATGCTTAGGGACCGCAAGATCTTTATTTCTAGACTGAAGTTTTCTATTGACCATAAATGTTACCTCATTCTGTCGCAGAGGGGTCTTTCCGACTCCCCCACATATTGTTTTCCACATTTACACTGAATTACATAAACAATATTTCCTATCTACACATCTAATTAGATCCTTAATTATATAACTTTTGCTAGTTACATGGGAGACCACCTCTTTCTGTTTTTTGGAATGCTTACATGATTTGCAGGTTAAAGATGGGTAAAAGCCTTGCAGTTTTTTGCCCATAAGGTCCTTATCATATATGTTATTCATTTTTCTTCTTCAACTCTGTGGGTGCTAGGATAGCTAAATTGAGGTTTGTTTGGCAAAATTGGACCCAATTTCTCTTCTTTTTTTTATAAGACCCCAATGTTTATTAATTTTTTTTTCTAGAAGATGTTTATTACCACTATACTGTGCTATAAATGGAATAAACGTAGCATAATTTTCTTTAGTTATTTGATTCGGTTTAGATTTCCCTTCTAATAGTGATTTCCTATCTACTAGACGTACCGAGTCTCTTATATTTTCTAGAGTTGGACCGTCGTATACACTATCTAAAATTTTTTGTTTTAATTTGTCTGATTGTCTGTCAAAATCCCCAATATTTCTACAATTTTTCCTAATTCTAAGGAGTTGCCCCTTTGGAACATTTTCTTTCCATCTGCGATGATGGCAACTCATCTGATGGATATAACTGTTTGCATCCACTTTCTTGAAATGAGTTCTGGAGCTAAGTTTGTTTCCATCTACAAATAACTCCAGGTCAAGAAAGTGGATGCAATTCTTATCTTTTTCAGAAGTGAACTTTAAATTTTTGTTGTTGTCATTCATACTTGAAACAAAATTTACAAAAGAATCCTCAGTACCCTGCCAAATAATAAGAATATCGTCAATATACAGTGTGCAGGACACCAGGTTTGCTCCAAAGGGAGTGGAATCCAAAAACGATTTCTCCAAAAAACCCATATAAAGAGGTAAAAGGTTGATTTTTCTCTTAGATTAGTTTGTACAAAACCTTTATCATTAATTAAAATCTCATCTGCTTTTTTCTCAGTTGGATATTTAATAAACCATCGCTTTACAGCCAATTTACTAATACATTTTTGAGCGTCTAAAAACATTGAGAATTTATCAAGATTAACTTGTGGGTGCAAAAGAGAGGCCTTTACTTAGAACCTCTTGGTCATCTTTACTGAGGACTTTTTTTTAACTTAGATTAAAAATCCCATTAACATTATCAGGGTTTGTACTCTCATAATTACCTACTGCTTGGACTTTTTTACGTCCCCTTCCTCTCTTACCCCTCTTTCTAAAGGCCCTTTCTTTTATTGGCCCTCTCTGTGGCTGTTGATTTGTGTTTTGCAATTGAATTTATTTTAACCCATAACTTCTTTTCTTATCAAGGACAGTTTTATAATCAAGAACAATGGACAGCTATGGGCACCAGGTTTGCTCCAAGTTATGCAAATCTTTTTATGGGTTTTTGGGAGAAATCGTATTTAGATTCCACTCCCTTTGGAGCAAACCTGATATCCTACACTTGGTATATTGACAATATTCTTATTATTTGGCAGGGTACTGAGGATTCTTTTGTAAATTTTGTTTAAAGTATGAATGACAACAACAAAAATGTAAAGTTCACTTCTGAAAAATATAAGCATTGCATCCACTTTCTTGACCTGGAGTTATTTGTAGATGGAAACAAACTTAGCTCAAGAACTCATTTCAAGAAAGTGGATGCAAACAGTTATATCCATCAGATGAGTTGCCATCATCGCAGATAGAAAGAAAATATTCCAAAGGGGCAACTCCTTAGAATTAGGAAAAATTGTATAAATATTGAGGATTTTGACTTACAATCAGACAAATGAAAACAAAAAATTTTAGATAGTGGATACGACGGTCCAACTCTAGAAAATTTAAGAGACTCGGTACGTCTAGTAGATAGGAAATCACTATTAGAAGGGAAATCTAAACTGAATCAAACAACTAAAGAAAATGATGCTATGTTTATTCCATTTATAACACAGCATAGTGGTAATAAACATCTTCTAGAAAAAATAATCAATAAACATTGGGTCTAATTTTCCCAAACAAACCTCAATTTGTCTATAGGAGAGCAAGGAATTTAAAATAAATCCTAGCACCCACAGAGTTGAAGAAAAAAATGAATAAGATATATGATGTGGACCTTATAAGCAAAAACTGCAAGGCTTTTACCCGTGTTTAACCTGCAAATCATGTAAGCATTAAAAAAAAACAGAAAGAGGTGGTCTGCCATATAACTAATCAAAGTTATAAAATTAAGAATCTAATTAGAAGTGTAGATGGGAATATTGTTTATGTAATCCAGTGGAAATGTGGAAAACAATACGTGGGGGGTCAGAAAGACCCCTCCGCGACAGAATTAGGGAACATTTATGGTCAATAGAAAACTTCAGTCTAGATAGAAATAAAGATCTTCCGGTCCCTAAGTATTTTGCTAGTTGAAATCAAGGAGATCTAAATTGCTTCTCGTATATGGGAATAGATAACCAAGTAAAAACCTGGAAAGGAGGTAACCCCCATAAGGAACTCCTCAAAAAGGAAGGCAGGTGGATTTTTCTCCTAAAGACTCTCCAACCCTCTGGCCTTAATATAGAGTTTGATATAAATTGTTTCATCAATGATTGGTTGTTATTTTCTATGACACAATGTATCATGTACATAGTTCTCCCTTATTTTCTTTATTTTCTATATTCTTATTTCTCTTTAATACGCCAACATATGCAACTGACACTATAACACTTTATATAAATGTATAGCTTAGGTTTAAAATGTATAGCCTAGGTGCAATTATGTATTTGTTTAATTTTTGAATATTCATTATCGTCATCAAACATTTTTTGTATACCGTTATTGTATATAGGATTTGTAAAATTTATTTTTGTCCGCTATGATTATATCCTTCTTTACACCCTTTCCCCCAAATAATCCGCTGCTAGCTGTATGCGCAAATTTAAAAATATATGCCTTTAAGATTTTAGGCCCCGTTTCCATTTGAAATCTCATTGGTTAAACAGTGGCGTATCTCAGGGTATTTAAAGCGGTGAAAATCCATTGTGTTTAGAGTTTGAAAAAGGCCCCTTGAGGCTGAATTGCGTTACTCTTTTGTTCTGTCTGGGCTTCCGTAGTCCAGTTCTGCATTACCTGTTTCCAGAGACGCAGAGAGGTGTCCGTTCTAGCGAAAGCTTCACAGGACTGTTATTGCCTGCATACACGCTGTGGAATATCAGCTCTGCCGAATACATACTGTGAAATATCAGCTTTGCCGAATTATCACATCCATTTGGAAACATTGTATGCCTGTGAGGATCTCCAAACCAAACCTGGTGCTAGTAAGACTTGACACCTTTTGCTTTGGTTTCGTATTTTACTTCTCATTGGAATCTTCTTCTATTCCAATGTTCCTGGCTTCTCTATATCACAAGAACCTTGTTAAAGACTCTCTGGCACTCTCACCTGGATCCATATCTGGGATGTTTTGCTTTTAATCGTTTTATTTATTTGTATTGCAATCACACTTGTATGTGTATTTTTATTTTAGTTTTTTATCTGAATAGGATTATTGTTGATACTATGCTTATATCAATTCCCTGTTGATATTTTGTCTGTATGATTGTATGGGTCATTTTTTTATGAAATTGTGCTTTAATTACTTTGTTTATTAAATTGTATCAATATCTTACTTCATTTGGGCCACATTTGTATCAAACCCATTTTTATATCCACTTTTTTATTTCTAATGTTTATTAACTTCAGGTGTTTATTAACTACACCACACTTTATGTGATTATTCACCTCTTATTTTTGTTCACATTGTGGCATACATATATATTTTTTTTTTATTGAGGTTAAAATAGGAGGCATACAAGAAGTTTACGATAATGACATTCAAGTTAGTTACAGCATCCATAGAGCTTTTAGGAAACAGATTAAGTTACAACACATATGTAACATGCCTGACATAAAAAAAAAAACACAGGAGGCCACTCTTGGACCTCAGACCAATTGATAATATTACCACAGGAAGGTATCTTGTAATACAGGAGACCGCTTGCGGGTCTCATATGAAAAACCTCTTTTTAATTTAACATAGAAAGCTATAATATAAATCAAAATTAGGCCCAACTAATATTCTGAAATAGTGTACAAGTCTAACTGAAAGTCAGGGTCTATGGATTTACAAGTGTACATAATATATCTTTATATCATATAGTTAGGGCACCCGCCAATTATCCTTAAGGACTAGGTATTTCAGATATCTGCTAAATATGTATATACATAAATAGAATAAATAAATAGAAGGGAAAAAGGTAAGCTCCATAAAGAAAAAAATTAAAATAATCGGCAGCTACTAGTTGCAAACTTAAAATAAATATGAACTAAATGGCTATATGGTCAACTCTTAAGTCATATAAGGCTTGGTCGGTAGGGTAGAAGCTCCTCGTCTAGTAATGTGTGAGATAGGTACTAATGTATAGGAGTGGAATCAGGTTGTATATTAATCAAACAAAGGCCCTCAACCATAGAGGCTGTAATCATTGTGGATCAAAGCAGTAGGAATGAGCCTATGGTCTGTAGGAAATATAAACAGACCTGTTTCATCTTTAAGAGTTATTACACACTATTATATATAAAGTTTTTCAAGCTATAGCTCATGGAATATAGTGTTTTTACTATGTTACTATTTGAAGCTTGTTCCCAGCCTTCTAGAATGTTATCCCTGGCCTTCCAGAGCTTAATGAAAATGGGAAGGGGTTTAAGGGAGAGAGCAATAAAGCTACTAGAATTGCTCTAAATATTGCCTATGATAAGGGGGAAGAGCAATTAAGCTGCTAGAACTGCTCTAAGTATTGTCCATTACCCTGTCAAACGGGAATACACGTCTTATGTAGATAGAGGTAGGACTGGTGGGGTATGACATTGAGGGACTTGTCAGATGCATCAGCTTACATATACCTTAGGGTTATGGCAGGTCAACTATTTCTGCAGTAGCTATATAAGGAAATCAGATATAGCTTATAGTGGGGAAGAGGCCCACAATATCACTTGACATAAATCTGGTGGCTAACATTAGCAGTATTTATACATAAATATTCCCAGTTACTCTATAATTAAGAGAATGTTCTAGACTCCAGTCCAAAAACCAGCATATTAAATACCATCAGAGTAAAGATTACCAGAAGTATCATGCATTTATCAGGTCAGCTAAAGGCACTTACCATATCTCAAGATTATCAAATATGATAGTAATGAGCTCTTATCTTAACAGGCCCATCGTTTAGGAGGTAGTGGTAGTATATACCCCAAATAAGCTGTGTAAGTATGTATTGAGGCCCAACCGCTCAGTATGTTGCTCTGCCTCGGCCGCAGGCAGTTTAATAGGATGCAAGGCACCTCATGAGAGGTTATTGTCAATGGAAAGGACTATAGTCAAAACAGACATCTCAACTAATGCACAATAGCTACTGTGATTCTTATACCTAGGTAAACATACTAAGCCCCACATAATGCTCACTGAAGTCTGTAAGATGATATAAAATAACACATACAGGTAAATATAAATAGTTGTAATTTGTCTATATGTACAAGCACCAGAATATGGCAAGTAAGGTGAGAGGTAAGCTCAGCCTGTAAAGGGGGAGTCATATTCGAGAGATATAAAGTATAGGAAGGGAAACACATTGAAGTCAAATAGCCTTATAACAGTCCACATGTTGTAAACATAGAGTTACCCTACTCCAGCTCTATCAGGCAAAGATCGGCATCCAGCCCTAGTGAAAGAGTTCAGTCCGGTGAACCAGAAGAGGTATAGCCAGAAAAATGCGGTAGTGGCAATGTGCCTCACACCTCCGTAGGAAGTCCCAGGGACATTATGGCTCCGTACCAGCGGTAGTAGGTACATTCTCTTAGTGTTCGCTACGGAGGTGAAACTCAAGGTCCTCCCTAACGATGGCTGCACTGTGCCCTCCAAGCTCAGTCGCTGCATTCCAGCTGAGCTCTGCGACACCTGGGATCCGGTAAACCGCGTTGATAGCTGTGGTGGGGCGTTAACCCTCCGATGGTCTGAGGCAAGTAGCATTGCGGGTATTGCTCAAGTAGATCCCACCTCAACATCGGAGCACAACACTGCAAACTCTCCATTCGTAGGTACATTTGCTTCGCTTTGGTCTCCTAACTTCATCGTGGAGAGCTTCTCAATCTCACCGCGGAGCGTGCAACTAGTGTCCAGGGTCTTATTAACAAACAGGGAGGCAAGTGGCTGATGCCGGGGCCCCAAAGCACCGCCACCCCCATAACCCCTAGGTGCATGTATAGGTTCTTCGTCCAGCGGCCTTGGGTGAAAAGCTGCATGTAAGGTCTTAGTGAATGCCTTTTGATAGATGTCTAGCAGATCGCTGATCGCTTGTAAAAGTAAATCTTTCATCTTCTTAACTCTTTAGATAGATGCTGATGGCGGGTGTGTATAGTAGAAAAAACAGACAGAGATCCGAGGACACTCTGCCGGGGGGTTGAATAGGAGGCCGCAACCTCAAGTAGTCTCTGGTGTATTGTAGTTATGAATAAGCTTATAAATGTTAGCTGCATTCAGATGGGCTTTGTCATCTGTATCAGGTCCTGTAGTTGTTTCTGCCCGATGCAAGGTATAAAAGCAGATTTTAGAAAGATTAGTCTTTTGGTCTGTAGAAGGTAGCAAAAATGCGACCTGTCATGGGCGCCGCCCGGAAGTTCCCCCGGCATACATATTTTTTAACCTTATATTCGCATATGCACATTATTTTGTACTTGTTAATACACATTATTATTGTCATCTTGGTTACTAATTCAGCTGCTTATAGTAGCGAATAATACATTTTTCTCTTTTCTAAGAGAAATCTTCTTCTTTAAAAAAAAAAAAAAAGAAAAGAAATTATACAGAAACAACAGCTTGAAGGACCTTTCTACCAAAAGCTGCCTTAAAAAGCAAAACAATAAAAATGGTAGAATTTAGTGAAGTATGCAAAGAAGACCAAGTAGCTGCCTTGCAAATTTGGTCAACAGAAGCTTTATTCTTGAAAGCCCAAGAAGTAGCTACTGATCTAGTAGAGTGGGCAGTAATCTCAATAGTAGTCTGACCCACCTTCAAGTAAGCTTCCTGAATCAAAAGCTTTACCCAAGAAGCCAAAGAAACAGCAGAAGCTTTCTGACCTCTGTCTAAAACCCTGGGTAACACTGACATAATACTTCAAAGCTCTGAACACATGCAGATTTTGAAGAGAGGAATTCCTAGGATTAGGACACAAAGAAAGGACAACAATTTCCCTGCTTACATTTTCAGAGGACACAACCGTAGGAAGAAAATGAAATTTCATTCTTTTATCTTGATGAAAAATTGAATAAGGAGCATAAAAAAGAGCAGATAGTTCAGAAACTCTTCTAGCAGAGGAAATAGCCAGAATAAATAAGACTTAACAGGAAAGAAACTTAAAGGGATACTAAACCCATTTAATGTATTTAATGATTCAGATAGAGCATGCAATTTGAAGCAACTTTCTAATTTATTCCTATTATCAATTTTTCTTCGCTCTCTTTATTTAAAAAGCAGCAATGTAAAGCTTAGGAGCCAACCTATTTTAGCCACCAATAAACCGTTCAATCTTCATGCCATCAAGTTTAGAGATTTCAGATCCTAATGGAAGAACGACCTTGACAAAGGAGGTCCGGCCTTAGAGGTAGAGGCCAAGGAGGGCAACTGGACATCTGAACAAGATCTGCAAACTCAACTCTGCGGGACCAAGCTAGAGCAATAAGAAACACTTCTCCTGCCTGATCTTGAAAACTACTCTGGAAAAAGTACTAGAGGCGGAAACACATAGGCCAGTGGAGCTATGAGAGCATCCAAAAAAAACATAATTTATGTAAGAACTTACCTGATAAATTCATTTCTTTCATATTGGCAAGAGTCCATGAGCTAGTGACGTATGGGATATACATTCCTAACAGGAGGGGCAAAGTTTCCCAAACCTCAAAATGCCTATAAATACACCCCCCACCACACCCACAATTCAGTTTAACGAATAGCCAAGAAGTGGGGTGATAAGAAAGGAGCGAAAGCATAAACAAGGAATTGGAATAATTGTGCTTTATACAAAAAAATCATAACCACCACAAAAAGGGTGGGCCTCATGGACTCTTGCCAATATGAAAGAAATGAATTTATCAGGTAAGTTCTTACATATATTATGTTTTCTTTCATGTAATTGGCAAGAGTCCATGAGCTAGTGACGTATGGGATAGCAAATACCCAAGATGTGGCACTCCACGCAAGAGTCACTAGAGAGGGAGGGATAAAAAATAAAGACAGCCAATTCCGCTGAAAAAAGAATCCACAACCCAAATCAAAAAGTTTTAATCTTATAATGAAAAAAACTGAAATTATAAGCAGAAGAATCAAACTGAAACAGCTGCCTGAAGAACTTTTCTACCAAAAACTGCTTCTGAAGAAGAAAAAACATCAAAATGGTAGAATTTAGTAAAAGTATGCAAAGACCAAGTTGCCGCTTTGCAAATCTGATCAACAGAAGCTTCATTCTTAAAAGCCCAGGAAGTAGAAACTGACCTAGTAGAATGAGCCGTAATCCTCTGAGGCGGGGATTTAACGGACTCCACATAAGCAAGATGAATCAAAAGTTTTAACCAAGAAGCCAAAGAAATAGCAGAAGCTTTCTGACCTTTCTTAGGACCAGAAAAGATAACAAATAGACTAGAAGTCTTTCTGAAATCTAGTAGCTTCAACATAATATTTCAAAGCTCTTACCACATCCAAAGAATGCTTAGGATTAGGACACAACGAAAGGACAACAATTTCTCTACTAATGTTGTTGGAATTCACAACCTTAGGTAAAAATTTAAATGAAGTCCGCAAAACCGCCTTATCCTGATGAAAAATCAGAAAAGGAGACTCACAAGAAAGAGCAGATAATTCAGAAACTCTTCTAGCAGAAGAGATAGCCAAAAGAAACAATACTTTCCAAAAAAGTAACTTAATATCCAGAGAATGCATAGGCTCAAACAGAGGAGCCTGTAAAGCTCTCAAAACCAAATTAAGACTCCAAGGAGGAGAGATTGACTTAATGACAGGCTTGATACGAACCAAAGCCTGTACAAAACAACGAATGTCAGGAAGATTAGCAATTTTTCTGTGAAACAGAACAGAAAGAGCAGAGATTTGTCCTTTCAAGGAACTTGCAGACAAACCCTTATCCAAACCATCCTGAAGAAACTGTAAAATTCTAGGAATTTTAAAAGAATGCCAAGAGAACTTATGAGAGGAACACCATGAAATGTAAGTCTTCCAAACTCGGTAATAAATCCTTCTAGACACAGATTTACGAGCCTGCAACATAGTATTGATCACTGAGTCAGAGAAACCTCTATGACTAAGCACTAAGCATTCAATCTCCATACCTTCAAATTTAATGATTTGAGATCCTGATGGAAAAACGGACCTTGAGATAGAAGGTCTGACCTTAACGGAAGTGGCCAAGGTTGGCAACTGGAGATCCGAACAAGATCCGCATACCAAAACCTGTGTGGCCATGCTGGAGCCACCAGCAGTACAAACGAACGTTCCATTAAGATTTTGGAAATCACTCTTGGAAGAAGAACTAGAGGCGGAAAGATATAAGCAGGTTGATAATTCCAAGGAAGTGACAACGCATCCACTGCTTCCGCCTGAGGATCCCTGGATCTGGACAGTTACCTGGGAAGTTTCCTGTTTAGATGAGAAGCCATCAGATCTATTTCTGGAAGCCCCCATATCTGAACAATCTGAAGAAACACATCTGGGTGAAGAGACCATTCTCCCAGATGTAAAGTCTGGCGACTAAGATAATCCGTCTAAATTGTCTATACCTGGGATATGAACCGCAGAGATTAGACAGGAGTTGGATTCTGCCCATGCAAGTATCCGAGATACTTATTTCATAGCCTAAGGACTGTGAGTCCCACCTTGATGATTGACATACGCCACGGTTGTGACATTGTCTGTCTGAAAACAAATAAACGATTCTCTCTTCAGAAGAGGCCAGAATTGAAGAGCTTTGAAAATCGCACAGAGTTACAAAATATTGATTGGTAATCTCTCCTCTTGAGATTTCCAAACCCTCTGCGCTGTCAGAGATCCCCAGACAGCTCCCCAACCTGAAAGACTCACATCTGTTGAAATCACAGTCCAGGTTGGACGAAGAAAAGAGGCCCCTTGAACTAAACGGTGGTGATTTAACCACCAAGTCAGAGATAGTCGAGTATTGGGATTTAAGGATATCAATTGTGATATATTTGTATAATCCCTGCACCAAAGGTTCAGCATACAAAGCTGAAGAGGTCTCATGTGAAAACAAGCAAAGGGGATTGCGTCCGATGCTGCAGTCATGAGACCTAACACTTCCATGCACATAGCTACTGAAGGGAATGATTGAGACTGAAGGTTCCGACAAGCTGAAACCAATTTCAGACGTCTTTTGTCTGTTAGAGACAAAGTCATGGATACTGAATCTATTTGGAATCCCAAAAAGGTTACCCTTGTCTGAGGAATCAAGGAACTTTTTGGTAAATTGATCCTCCAACCATGTTTTTGAAGAAACAACACAATATGATTCGTGTGAGATTCTGCAGAATGTAAAGATTGAGCAAGTACCAAGATATCGTCCAAATAAGGAAACACCGCAATACCCCGCTCTCTGATTACAGAGAGAAGGGCACCGAGAACCTTTGAGAAGATCCTTGGAGCTGTTGCTAGGCCAAAAGGAAGAGCAACAAATTGGTAATGCTTGTCTAGAAAAGAGAATCTCAGGAACTGATAGTGATCTGGATGAATTGGAATATGAAGATAAGCATCCTGTAAGTTTATTGTGGACATATAATGCCCTTGCAGAACAAAAGGCAAAATAGTCCTTATAGTCACCATTTTGAATGTTGGTATTCTTACATAACGATTCAAAATTTTTAGATCCAGAACTGGTCTGAAAGAATTCTCTTTCTTTCGTACAATGAACAGATTTGAATAAAACCCCAGACCCTGTTCCAGATATGGAACTGGCACAATTACCCCAGATGACTTCAAGTCTGAAACACATTTCAGGAAAGCCTGAGCCTTTACTGGGTTCACTGGAATGCGTGAGAGAAAGAACCTTCTCACAGGCGGTCTTACCTTGAAACCTATTCTGTACCCTTGAGAAACAATGTTCTGAATCCAATGATTTTGAATTGAATTGATCCAAACATTTTTGAAAAATCGTAATCTGCCCCCTACCAGCTGTGCTGGAATGAGGGCCGCACCTTCATGCAGACTTGGGGGCTGGTTTTGATTTTCTAAAAGGCTTGGATTTATTCCAGACTGGAGAAGGCTTCCAATTGGAAGCCGTTCCTTTAGGGGAAGGGTCAGGCTTCTGTTCCTTATTCTGACGAAAGGAACGAAAACGGTTAGCAGCCCTAAATTTACCCTTAGATTTTTTATCCTGAGGCAAAAAAGCTCCATTCCCCCCAGTGACAGTTGAAATTATAGAATCCAACTGAGAACCAAATAATTTATTACCTTGGAAAGAAAGAGATGGCAACGTTGACTTAGAAGTCATATCTGCATTCCAAGATTTAAGCCATAAAGCTCTTCTAGCTAAAATAGCTAAAGACATATACCTGACATCAATTCTAATGATATCAAAAATGGCATCACAAATGAAATTATTAGCATGTTGAAGAAGCTTAACAATGCTATACACATTATGATCTGGTACTTGTTGCGCTAAAGCCTCCAACCAAAAAGTTGAAGCTGCAGCAACATCAGCCAAAGAAATAGCAGGCCTAAGAAGATTACCTGAACATAAATAAGCCTTCCTTATAAAGGATTCAAGCTTCCTATCTAAAGGATCTTTAAAAGAAGTACTATCTGCCGTAGGAATAGTAGTACGTTTAGCAAGAGTAGAGATAGCCCCATCAACTTTGGGGATTTTTTCCCAAAACTCCAATCTATCAGCCGGCAAAGGGTACAGTCTCTTAAACCTTAAAGAAGGAGTAAATGAAGTACCAAAACTATTCCATTCCCTAGAAATTACATCTGAAATAGCATCAGGAACTGGAAAAACCTCTGGAATAACTACATGAGGTTTAAAAACCGAATTTAAACGTTTACTGGTTTTAATATCAAGAGGACTAGACTCCTCCATATCTAATGCAATCAACACCTCTTTTAGTAAAGAACGAATAAACTCCATCTTAAATAAATATGAAGATTTGTCAGTGTCAATATCTGAGGCAGAATCTTCTGAACCAGATAGATCCTCATCAGAGATAGATAAATCAGAATGTTGGCGGTCATTTAAAAATTCATCTAATTTATGAGAAGTTTTAAAAGACCTTTTACGTTTATTAGAAGGTGGTATAACAGACAGGGCCTTCTGAATAGAATTAGAAACAAATTACCTTACATTAACAGGAACATCCTGAACATTAGATGTTGAAGGAACAACAACAGGTAATGGACTACTACTAATGGAAATATTGTCTGCTTTTGAAAGTTTATCATGACAACTAACACAAACTACAGCCGGAGGAACAGTTACCACAAGTTTACAACAAATGCACTTAGCTTTGGTAGAACCGACATCAGGCAGCAGCATTCCAGAAGTAGATTCTGATACAGGGTCAGATTGCGACATCTTGCAATATGTAATAAAAAAAACAACATATAAAGCAAAATGATCAAATTCCTTAAATGACAGTTTCAGGAATGGGAAAAAATGCAAACAGAATAAGCCTCTGGAAACCAGAAGCAAAAAGAAACAAAGACTTAAATAATGTAAAAAAAAAACTGGCGCCAAGTATGACGCCCACAATTGACCAATTTTTTGGCGCCAAAAACGACTGCAACAAACACGAGTGTCATAGATGACGCAACTACGTGAAAACTCTCGGCGTCAACTACGAAGCCGGAGATGACGTTATTAACGTCAACAAACGTAATTCTCGCCCAAAAAAAGTCTCACGCCAAAAATGACGCAATAAATTCTAGCATTTTTTGCACCCACGAGCCTAACAGCCCCCAATTTAGAAAGAAAAGTCCAATTTGAAAAATTTCCAGGTAAGAATTTTTTTTATTCATATGCATTTCCCAAAAATGAAACTGACAGTCTGTAAGAAGGAAATATACTGATTAACCTGAATCATGGCAAATATAAGTATAAAACATATATTTAGAACTTTACATATAAAGTGCCAAACCATAGCTGAGAGTGTCATAAATAAAATAAGACATACTTACCAAAAGACACTCATCTACATATAGTAGATAGCCAAACCAGTACTGAAACGAGAATCAGCAGAGGTAATGGTATATAAGAGTATATCGTCGATCTGAAGAATCTCTACGACTGATAACAGAGAACCTATGAAATAGATCCCCGATAGGATGACCA
Organism: Bombina bombina; assembly: GCF_027579735.1. Classification (NCBI taxonomy): domain Eukaryota; kingdom Metazoa; phylum Chordata; class Amphibia; order Anura; family Bombinatoridae; genus Bombina; species Bombina bombina. The sequence continues at coordinate 1,037,933,119 of NC_069500.1, read as the reverse complement.
TAGCATTCAATAGGCAATACTCCCTTCACATCCCTCTGTCATTCACTGCACTCTGAGAGGAAAACCGGGCTTCAGCATGCTGCGAAGCGCATATCAACGTAGAAATCTAGCACAAACTTACTTCACCACCTCCATAGGAGGAAAAGTTTGTAAAACTGAATTGTGGGTGTGGTGGGGGGTGTATTTATAGGCATTTTGAGGTTTGGGAAACTTTGCCCCTCTTGGTAGGAATGTATATCCCATACGTCACTAGCTCATGGACTCTTGCCAATTACATGAAAGAAACTGCCAGAGGATCCCTTGACCTTGCAAAGTATCTTGGAAGTTTGTTGTTCAACCAAGAGGATTTAACACTTCTAGATGAAGAAACCATTCCCCTGGATGAAGAAACTGTCAACTGAGAAAATCAGCTTCCCAATGGAACACCCCTGGGATGTGGAAGGCTAAAATTAGACAATTGACCTCTGTCCAAAAGAAAATAAAAAAAAAACTTCCCTTATGGCTAAAGGACTGCGAGTCCCCCCTTGATGGTTGACATAAGCCACAGCAGTGACATTGTCTGACTCGAACCAGAGAAAATATTCTCCTTTCAGAAGGGGCGAAGCTTGAAGAGCTCTGAAAATTGCACTAAGATGTTCATAGGCAACCTTGCCTTCCAAGGAGACAAATCTCCCTGTGCTGTCAGACATCCAAAAGACTCCCTATCCTAAAATCTGTAGTGATCACAGACCAAACAGGACTAGCAAAAGAAGCCCTCTGCAAACAAATTAGGGTGGAGATCCAGCCACTAGGACAGAGACGGTTTTATCTTTAAATCTAGAAAAATTCTCTAAGACAACAGAGTATAATCCCTGCACAACTGTCAAAGCATACAAAGCTGAAGTGGTCTCATATGAAAATGAGCAAATTGAATAGCATCTGATGCTGCAATCATAAGACCTAGAACTTCCATACAAAGAGCAACAATGGGAAACTGTAGAGACTGAAGATTTTGACAGGCTGACATTAACTTCAGTCTTCTCAAGGAGCATAAATCATTCTGAGGAACCAAAGTACTCTTTAGCAAATTGATCCTCCAACCATGTTAACAAAGAAAAGAAAACTGTTGGTGTGAGATTCTGCTAAATGTAAAGATGGAGCTAGTACCAAGATATAATCCAGATAAGGACACACAGCTATTCCCTGATCTTTGATGACAAAAGAGCCCCCAGAACCTTTGTAAAGATCCTTGGGGCTGTAGCCAAAGGGAAGAGAAACAAACGTAAAATGATTGTCTAGAAAAGCAAACCTCAAACTGAAAATGATCTTTGTGAATTGGAATATGGAAGCATCCTTTAAATTTATTGTGGACATAAACTGCTCTTGCTGAATGAAAGGCAGAATGAACCGAACAGTCTCCATTTTGAAGGTTGGAACTCTGACAATTTTTTTCAAAGTCTTTAGATCCAAAACTGGTCTGTAAGTTCCCTCTTTCTTGTGAACAATAGAGAGATTTGAATAAAATACCTTTCCCTGTTCCAGCAACTATCACAGCCATGGTTTGCAGATCCAGGACTGAATGAAGAAAAGCCTGAGCTTTCAAATGATTTTTCATAACATTTGACTAAAGAAACCTTCCTCTGGGAGGTCTTACCCTGAAACCTATCCGATAACCTTTAGAAATTATATTTAGAGTCCAAGAATCTGACACATTCCAAATCCATGCCTCCTGAGAGACAACCTGCCCTTTACCAGAACATCTGGATTGGGTGCCGCACCTTCACATAGACTTGGAGACAGAAGTTTTCTAAAGAATGGTTTAGACCATTCTTTAGAAATAATCCCAGCCACAGCATCAGCCACTGGAAAAAAACTTTAGAAGAATCCTTAGCAGGTTTATAATACTAATATAAAACACTGGTAGACCCCTCTTCAGTTATAGAAACTTCCTTAATTTCTAAAGTAAGCAAAACCTCCATTAATAAAGAACGAATGTGATCAATCTTAAACAAAAAGGAGTACCCTGCTTCTTCCTCCTTTTTGTTTAAGATTGATCACATTCGTTCCTGACACGTCCTCTGGGGTTTCAAGTGCTGAAAGCGATAGTGATCGCGTCCAGGCGCTTTCAGGGTATTGCAGTGATGCCTCGATATTGAGTGTCAGGTGGGAGGCTGATCTCTACACTAAGGCTAAAATTAACCCTACAAGCTACCTAAATTAACCCCTTAACTGCTGGGCATAATAAAAGTGTGGTGCGCAGTGGCATTTAGCGGCCTTCTAATTACCAAAAAGTAATGCCAAAGCTATATATGTCTGCTATTTCTAAATAAAGGGGATCCCAGAGAAGCATTTACAATGATTTGTGACATAATTGCAAAAGCTGTTTCTAAATAATTTTAGTGTGAAACCTAAAGTTTGTGAAAAAGTTAACAACTTTTTTTATTTGATCGCATTTGGCGGTGAAATGGTGACATGAACTATACCAAAATGGGTCTAGATCAATACTTTGGGTTGTCAACTAGAAAATATATACACACACACACACACATATATATATATATATATATATACATACATACATACACACACACACACACACATGTGAAGGGTTATTCAGAGATTCCTGACAGATATCAGTGTTACAATGTAACTATAGCTAATTTTGAAAAAAAAAAAATGGTTTGGAAATAGCAAGGTGCTACTTGTACTTATTGCCCTATAACTTGCAAAAAAGCAAAGAACATGTAAACATTGGGTATTTCTAAACTCAGGACAAAATTTAGAAACTATTTAGCATGGGTGTTTTTTGGTGGTTTTAGATGTGTAACAGATTTTGGGGGTCAAAATTAGAAAATGTGTGTTTTTTTCCATGTTTTCATCATATTTTATAATTTTGTTATAGTAAATTATATGTTATGATGAAATGGTATCTTTAGAAAGTCCATTTAATGGAGAGAAAAACGGTATATAATATGTGTGGGTTCAGTAAATGATTAAGAGGAAAATTACAGCTAAACACAAACACTGCAAAAATGTAAAAATAGCCCTGGTGCCTAACGGTAAAAATTGAAAAATGGTCTGGTCACTAAGGGGTTAAAGGGATAGTAAACCCAATTTTTTTCTTTCATAATTCAGATAGAGCATGCAATTTTAAGCAACTTTCTAATTTACTCCTATTATCAATTTGTCTTTGTTCTCTTGGTATCTTTATTTGAAAAAGCAGAAATGAAAGCTTTGGAGCTGGCCTATTTTTGGTTCAGTACCCTGAATAGCGCTTTGCGATTCATGGCTACATTTAGTCATAAAATCAGCAAGCCCAACCCAGGTGCTGAACCTAAAATGGTCTGGCTCCAAAGCTTTTATTCCAGCTTTTTCAAATAAAGATAGCAAGAGAATGAAGAAAAAATTATAATAGGTGTAAATTAGAAAGTTATTTAAAATTGCATACTATATCTGAATCATGAAAGAAAAAATGTAGGTTTGTGACCCTTTAAGGAACAGTATTGAAACTACTGGTAGCTAGCTGAACACATCTAGTTAGCCAATCACAAGACAAATGTGGGCAGGCACCAATCAGCAGCTAGCTCCCACTAGTATAGGATATGTGCATATTATTTTTCAAAAATGGATACCAAAATAACAAAGTACATATGAAAATAGAAGTGAATTTAAAAGTATCTTAAAAATTACATGCTCTATCTGAATCATGCAAGTTTAATTTTGACATTTTTCTATTTCTTTAAGGCAGGACTCACATAAGTATGAAGAAGAGGAAACCTCAGTCTGCTTACTATAAATACACTTAATATAGGTAAAGATATAGGTGCGCACCCACACATGCACCGATGCGTGCACGTGTGAGTACACATGCAGCCAGGAAAACAAAAAGGTATTAAAGTTTCTTTTTACTCAAAAATTCTAATGTTTACAAAAAACTGTAATAACTAATACCCAGGAGGTTAACCCAATTGAGAGCCTCTTATATATGGGGTGCAAACGAATCTGATCCCAGGCTATACATAATTATAATAATTATATAATGAGATCCATTCAATTGTTAGCCACCTATATATATCATTTAGAGATATGGGTGTTGATATGTGCAAATTGGTGCCTTACATAAATATATACATTTATAGTCTCTAGTCATAGTTCATCACAGTCATTAGAGCTATAGCTTGCATATACAATAGGCAGCTATATCATTCGAGTATAATTCTCCAATAGAACAAATGTTTCATATCATATCATTGGTGTATTAGCATTGAGTCTCTGATATTGAGGCATTTAACTCCCGGGTAATATTTACTCCCTAGTAGCACCATCCCTTTAAATTTGCATTTCACAAATTAATTTTTAATGGTTAACACAATGTAACACTTTTTGACATATGAGCACACACACACATCTATATATATATATACTATCCAAATATGCATACTTTTAGTGGTTAGTATTCGCTATCACCATTGATATTTAAGTCATACACACTTAATCATATATACCTTAATTATCTTTTTGACATTAAGAATACTATCCTTAAAAATCAATAACATATTTTTTATTGGCAACAATGTGTGGATTCATTTCTTAGACACACCACTGTCTCTTGCGATATTGGTCAAAATTCCCCTTATCCATCCACACGTCACAGTTGAATATTGCACACACACTCCCTGTTTGGGAGACATTGTTTAAGACATGTATTATCCAGTCCACACCACTTAATACAGCGTCACTCTGTACACACACCCTTCTCTCTTAGTGATGTTGGCTGTCAACACGCCAGTCTTAGCGTTAAAGGGACAGTCTAGGCCAAAATAAACTTTCATGATTCAGATAGAGCATGTCATTTTATACAATTTTCCAATTTACTTTTATCACCAATTTTGCTTTGTTCTCTTGGAATTCTTAGTTGAAAGCTTAACCTAGGAGGTTCATATGCTAATTTCTTAGACCTTGAAGCCCACCTCTTTCAGATTGCATTTTAACAGTTTTTCACCACTAGAGGGTGTTAGTTCACGTATTTCATATAGATAACACTGTGCTCGTGCACGAGAAGGTATCTGGGAGCAGGCACTGATTGGCTAGACTGCAAGTCTGTCAAAAGAACTGAAAAAAGGGGCAGTTTGCAGAGGCTTAGATACAAGATAATCACAGAGGTTAAAAGTATATTATTATAACTGTGTTGGTTATGCAAAACTGGGAAATGGGTAATAAAGGGATTATCTATCTTTTAAAACAATAAAAATTCTAATGTAGACTGTCCCTTTAAAGTAAAAATATAATTTATGCTTACCTGATAAATTCATTTCTCTTGTAGTGTAGTCAGTCCACGGGTCATCCATTACTTATGGGATTATATCTCTTCCCTAACAGGAAGTGCAAGAGGATCACCCAAGCAGAACTGCTACATAGCTCCTCCCCTCTACGTCATATCCAGTCATTCGACCGAAACCATACGAGAAAGGAGAAACTATAGGGTGCAGTGGTGACTGAAGTTTAATTAAAATTTAGACCTGCCGTAAAAAACAGGGCGGGCCGTGGACTGACTACACTACAAGAGAAATGAATTTATCAGGTAAGCATAAATTATATTTTCTCTTGTTAAGTGTAGTCAGTCCACGGGTCATCCATTACTTATGGGATACCAATACCAAAGCTAAAAGTACACGGATGACGGGAGGGACAAGGCAGGATCTTTACACGGAAGGAACCACTGCCTGTAGAACCTTTCTCCCAAAAACAGCCTCCGAAGAAGCAAAAGTATCAAATTTGTAAAATTTTGAAAAAGTGTGAAGTGAAGACCAAGTTGCAGCCTTGCAAATCTGTTCAACAGAGGCCTCATTCTTAAAGGCCCAGGTGGAAGTCACAGCTCTAGTAGAATGAGCTGTAATCCTTTCAGGAGGCTGCTGTCCAGCAGTCTCATAAGATAAACGTATTATGCTACGAAGCCAAAAAGAGAGAGAGGTAGCCGAAGCCCTATGACCTCTCCTCTGTCCAGAGTAAACGACAAACAGGGAAGAAGTTTGACAAAAATCTTTAGTTGCCTGCAAATAAAACTTCAGGGCACGGACGACGTCCAGATTGTGCAAAATTCGTTCCTTCTTTGAAGAAGGATTAGGACACAATGATGGAACAACAATCTCTTGATTGATATTCCTGTTAGTTACTACCTTAGGTAAGAACCCAGGTTTAGTACGCAGAACTACCTTGTCTGAATGAAAAATCAGATAAGGGGAGTCACAATGTAAGGCAGATAACTCAGAGACTCTCCGAGCCGAGGAAATAGCCATCAAAAACAGAACTTTCCAGGATAACAGCTTGATATCGATGGAATGAAGGGGTTCAAATGGAACGCCTTGCAGAACGTTAAGAACTAAGTTTAAGCTCCACGGCGGAGCAACAGTCTTAAACACAGGCTTAATCCTAGCCAAAGCTTGACAAAAAGCCTGAACGTCTGGAACTTCTGCCAGACGCTTGTGCAAAAGAATAGACAGAGCTGAAATCTGTCCCTTTAACGAACTAGCAGATAAACCCTTTTCTAAACCCTCTTGTAGAAAAGACAATATCCTAGGAATCCTAACCTTACTCCATGAGTAACTCTTGGATTCGCACCAATATAAATATTTACGCCATATTTTATGGTAAATTTTCCTGGTAACAGGTTTCCTAGCCTGTATTAAGGTATCAATAACTGACTCCGAGAATCCACGCTTTGAGAGAATCAAGCGTTCAATCTCCATGCAGTCAGCCTCAGAGAAATTAGATTTGGATGTTTGAAAGGACCCTGCATCAGAAGGTCCTGTCTCAGGGGCAGAGACCATGGTGGACAGGACGACATGTCCACTAGATCTGCATACCAGGTCCTGCGTGGCCACGCAGGCGCTATTAGAATCACTGATGCTCTTTCCTGTTTGATCCTGGCAATCAATCGAGGAAGCATCGGGAATGGTGGAAACACATAAGCCATGTTGAAGACCCAAGGTGCTGTCAGAGCATCTATCAACACCGCTCCCGGGTCCCTGGACCTGGATCCGTAACAAAGAAGCTTGGCGTTCTGGCGAGACGCCATGAGATCCAGATCTGGTTTGCCCCAACGAAGATTCAGTTGGGCAAAGACCTCCGAATGAAGTTCCCACTCCCCCGGATGAAAAGTCTGGCGACTTAGAAAATCCGCCTCCCAGTTCTCCACGCCTGGGATGTGAATCGCTGACAGGTGGCAAGTGTGAGACTCTGCCCAGCGAATTATCTTTGAGACTTCCAACATCGCTAGGGAACTCCTGGTTCCTCCTTGATGGTTGATGTAAGCCACAGTCGTGATGTTGTCCGACTGAAACCTGATGAACCTCAGAGTTGCTAACTGAGGCCAAGCCAGAAGAGCATTGAAAATTGCTCTTAATTCCAGAATGTTTATTGGGAGGAGACTCTCCTCCTGAGTCCATGATCCCTGAGCCTTCAGGGAATTCCAGACTGCGCCCCAACCTAGAAGGCTGGCGTCTGTTGTTACAATCGTCCAATCTGGCCTGCGGAAGGGCATCCCCTTGGACAGATGTGGCCGAGAAAGCCACCATAGAAGAGAATCTCTGGTCTCTTGATCCAGATTTAGCAGAGGGGACAAATCTGAGTAATCCCCATTCCACTGACTTAGCATGCACAATTGCAGCGGTCTGAGATGCAGGCGCGCAAATGGTACTATGTCCATTGCCACTACCATTAAGCCGATTACCTCCATGCACTGAGCCACTGACGGGTGTTGAATGGAATGAAGGACACGGCAAGCATTTAGAAGTTTTGATAACCTGGCTTCCGTCAGGTAAATTTTCATTTCTACAGAATCTATAAGAGTCCCTAGGAAGGGAACTCTTGTAAGTGGCAATAGAGAACTCTTTTCTACGTTCACCTTCCACCCATGCGACCTCAGAAATGCCAGAACTATCTCTGTATGAGACTTGGCAGTTTGAAAACTTGACGCTTGTATCAGAATGTCGTCTAGGTACGGAGCCACCGCTATGCCTCGCGGTCTTAGTACCGCCAGAAGTGAGCCGAGAACCTTTGTAAAGATTCTTGGAGCCGTAGCTAACCCGAAGGGAAGAGCTACAAACTGGTAATGCCTGTCTAGGAAGGCAAATCTTAGATACCGGTAATGATCCTTGTGAATCGGTATGTGAAGGTAGGCATCCTTTAAATCCACTGTGGTCATGTACTGACCCTCTTGGATCATGGGTAGGATGGTTCGAATAGTTTCCATTTTGAACGATGGAACTCTTAGGAATTTGTTTAGGATCTTTAAGTCCAAGATTGGTCTGAAGGTTCCCTCTTTTTTGGGAACCACAAATAGATTTGAATAGAATCCTTGCCCGTGTTCCGACCGCGGAACTGGGTGGATCACCCCCATTAGTAAGAGGTCTTGTACACAGCGTAGAAACGCCTCTTTCTTTATTTGGTTTGCTGATAACCTTGAAAGATGAAATCTCCCTTGTGGAGGAGAAGCATTGAAGTCCAGAAGATATCCCTGAGATATGATCTCCAACGCCCAGGGATCCTGGACATCTCTTGCCCAAGCCTGGGCAAAGAGAGAAAGTCTGCCCCCCACTAGATCCGTTTCCGGATAGGGGGCCCTCACTTCATGCTGTCTTAGGGGCAGCAGCAGGTTTTCTGGCCTGCTTGCCCTTGTTCCAGGACTGGTTAGTTTTCCAGCCCTGTCTGTAGCGAGCAGCAGCTCCTTCCTGTCTTGGAGCGGAGGAAGTTGATGCTGCTCCTGCCTTGAGGTTACGAAAGGCACGAAAATTAGACTGTTTAGCCTTTGGTTTGGCCCTGTCTTGAGGCAGAGCATGTGGCCCTTACCTCCAGTAATGTCAGTGATAATTTCTTTCAAGCCGGGCCCAAATAAGGTCTGCCCTTTGAAAGGAATATTAAGCAATTTAGATTTAGAAGTCACATCAGCTGACCAGGATTTAAGCCACAGCGCTCTGCGCGCTTGAATGGCGAATCCGGAGTTCTTAGCCGTAAGTTTGGTTAAGTGTAAGACGGCATCAGAAACAAATGAGTTAGCTAGCTTAAGGGCTTTAAGCTTGTTCATAATTTCATCCAATGGAGCTGTGCGAATGGTCTCTTCCAGAGACTCAAACCAGAATGCCGCCGCAGCAGTGACAGGCGCGATACATGCAAGGGGTTGTAAAATAAAACCTTGTTGAACAAACATTTTCTTAAGGTAGCCCTCTAACTTTTTATCCATTGGATCTGAAAAAGCACAGCTATCCTCCACCGGGATAGTGGTGCGCTTAGCCAAAGTAGAAACTGCTCCCTCCACCTTAGGGACCGTCTGCCATAAGTCCCGTGTGGTGGCGTCTATTGGAAACATTTTTCTAAAAATAGGAGGGGGTGAAAAGGGCACACCGGGTCTATCCCACTCCTTGTTAACAATTTCTGTAAGCCTTTTAGGTATAGGAAAAACGTCAGTACACACCGGTACCGCAAAATATTTATCCAGCCTACATACTTTCTCTGGAATTGCAACCGTGTTACAATCATTAAGAGCCGCTAATACCTCCCCTAGAAATACGCGGAGGTTCTCAAGCTTAAATTTAAAATCTCTGAATCCAGTTTACCTGGATCAGACCCGTCACCCACAGAATGAAGCTCTCCGTCCTCATGTTCTGCAAATTGTGACGCAGTGTCAGACATGGCTCTACCATTATCAGCGCGCTCTGTTCTTACCCCAGAGTGATCGCGCTTACCTCTTAATTCTGGCAATTTAGATAGTACTTCTGTCATAACAGTAGCCATGTCTTGCAAAGCGATTTGTATGGGCCGCCCTGATGTACTTGGCGCCACAATATCACGCACCTCCTGAGCGGGAGGCGAAGGTACTGACACGTGAGGAGAGTTAGTCGGCATAACTGTCCCCTCGTTGTCTGGTGATAATTTCTTAACATATAAAGTTTGACTTTTATTTAAAGTGACATCTATACATTGAGTGCACAAATTTCTATTGGGCTCCACATTGGCCTTTAAACATAGTGAACAAACAGATTCATCTGTGTCAGACATGTTTAAACAGACTAGCAATAACACTAGCAAGCTTGGAAAAAAAACTTTTAAATAAATTTACAAGCTATATAAAAAACGCTACTGCGCCTTTAAGAAGCATAAAAAAAAAAAAAAAGTGTCACAGTTGAATTAACAATGAACCAAATTAGTTAAAGCAACCAAATTTTTACATCAAATGTATAAAGTTAGCAGAGGATTGCACCCACCAGCAAAGGATGATTAACCCCCTTAATACCCAAAACGGATAACAATTGTAATAATTATCGTTTCTATCACAGTCAAACACACTGTCACAGATCTGCTGTGACTGATTACCTCCCTCAAAACTAGTTTTGGAGACCCCTGAGCTCTGTAGAGACGTCCTGGATCATGGAGGAAGAAATAGGAAGACTGTGACTGAATTTTTACTGCGCAACAAAGCGCTAAAATAGGCCCCTCCCACTCATATTACAACAGTGGGGAAGCTCAGTAAACTGTTTTTATGTAGAAAAAACGACAGCCATGTGGTAAAAATCATGCCCATTAAGTTTTATCACCAAGTACCTCAGAAAAAACGATTAACATACCAGTAAACGTTTTATAATTTAAAGTTATGAAGTGTTATTAATAAGCCTGCTGCCAGTCGCTTTTACTGCAGTGAAGGCTCAGATAATACTTCAGTATTAGCAGTATTTTCTGAGTGAAATTCCATTCCTTAGAAAAATACTTCAGTGTATACATACATACTTATCAGCCTGATACCAGTCGCTACTACTGCATTTAAGGCTGCACTTACATTACATCGGTATTAGCAGTATTTTCTCAGTCAATTCCATTCCTTAGAAAATAATTTACTGCACATACCTCCTTGCAGGTGGGCCCTGCATGCTATCCCCTGTTCTGAAGTTACCTCACTCCTCAGAATGGCCGAGAACAGCAAGTGGATCTTAGTTACGTCCGCTAAGATCATAGAAAAACTCAGGCAGATTCTTCTTCTAATGCTGCCTGAGGACAAACAACACACTCCGGTGCCGTTTAAAATAACAAACTTTTGATTGAAGAAATAAAAACTAAGTTTAAAACACCACAGTCCTCTCACACGACCTATCTTTAGTTAGGTGCAAGAGAATGACTGGGTATGACGTAGAGGGGAGGAGCTATGTAGCAGTTCTGCTTGGGTGATCCTCTTGCACTTCCTGTTAGGGAAGAGATATAATCCCATAAGTAATGGATGACCCGTGGACTGACTACACTTAACAAGAGAAATACACTTCGGTCACGGATTTAGTTTCGTAACAAATATGCACATCTCCCTTTACAGCAGATTAGTGAGTGCATTATGAAAGAAGCTTTTAACATTGAAACCACCACTAATTGTAGCCCCCTTGTTTTTGGCGATTAAGAGATGTTTATTATTATTAGTACCACATTATTATTATTTATTTTTCACTTATTCAGACAATTGGTTACTTATTTGCACCTAGCAAGAAACCTCAGTAACAACTTGATTGTAAATTAAATATGCACTGTAAACAAAGGGTTAAGCTATTGAGACCTCCTCTGGGAGGGAGGTTCCCAGGTTTTTGTATAATGATTGGTAAGGCTTGTATATTCAAAGGCTAACTGTAGCCACTATTTTTATGCCTGATGAAACAGCGTTCTGAAGCGCTGAGAAACGTGTAGCAAATTGTAAGGAGGGCAGCTAGCATACCCTACCTTATTGGTTCCTGTTTTTATTATCGATATTTTAATAAATTGTTTTTAAATTGGAACCTTGTACTGCCTAATATATACCAAACACTCCCACTGGGAGAATTAAGCTTTGGAGATTTCAGCATTGCTGTGTTCCTGTACCTGGGAGATCAGTTAGCTCAGCTGGGTTGCTGCATAAATACCCAGTCTGCGTCTAATAGCACTGCCTGAGTGCTCAAAGGAAATGTGAGTACCCTGTACTAGGGGTTCTATCTGTATTTACACCTTGTTTTCTACTGATACACACAGGCGCCTCTCTTTTTTCTTTATTTTGTTCCAGATAACTTAACACTAAGGTGTCAGGAGAGCGCTGCCTTTGTTTGGTGACTTATCCATATTCCGGAGGAACAGATATATTCGATCCAAATCTGTTTGGATATTCCAGCTATTGGGACACTCCATCTTAGAGACTTTACCTTTGTGTTTTTACACTCTTTGTTTCAAAGAAATGTTTTAAAGAAATATGCATTTATGTGTGTATGTATATACATATGTATAGACCTATAATAATTGTACATCTTTCGTCTATATTTGCATAATTTATCTACTCATTAGCTCTGGTTGGCTTAGTTATATTTTTAGCGCCCCCTATTAGAAGTTAGCCTGTTTTCGGTATCTTCTGAATAATAGTATACATAATTATTATATAATAATGCCAGGTATAGGTTTTAAAATGAGTGTTAAATAAAAATGACTTACCTTAAACACTCTCCTACTATGCATAATAGCAGGAAAAAACAATCCTGTACTGAAAACATAGAAGATATACTATAGGAGTTAACTGCAGACCCAATATGAGGAGCAAAAGACAAGTACCTGCAACATCCTTGGGAGGATAGTGACAATTTTCATGGGAAAGAAAAAAAACTTTCCTTGACAAACATTGCACTCTGAGGAGAAAAAGGCTCAGTCTGAGAACCCCCTCAACGTAGAAATCATCTGCAGATCCCCATTCTTCACCTTCCTCCAGCGGAGGCAAAGGTAAGACTAACTACAATAGAGGTGGGAGGTGTTATATAGAGATCTTGGGGTTTGGGACTCCTTGCCGCCTCTTAGCGGTAGAGAAGGCAATTCCCAGGAGTAATGATCATGGACTCTCACCGCGAAAATTTGATGCGCTTTTAAAAACATAGAAATGTTTTGTTTTTTTTTAGAGGGGAATTACTAAAATATATAAAACTGCACCAAGGCTATATACATATATAACACATATATAATAAAATAACCTAAGGGGCTTAAAGAGTCAGTAGAAAACCAAAACCAGTGCTGAAACAATACCAGCAGAGGATCTGGAATAAGAGTATATCGACAATCCAACAGGAAGAGGCAAAGGACAAGTCCCTGCGACATCTGTGGAATGCGTGTTACTAATTCCCCACAGGTGAAAAATTTGCCACTACCCATACTCCAAATACATCCTTCCATCAATAACTGCACACTGAGGGGAAATGGACCTCAATCTGAAAACCTCTCTTTTACTGAAGAATCAAATCCACATCTTCCTGCTTCACCTTCCTCCAGCAGAAGCAAAGACAAGACTGAGGTACCAGTAAGGTGTGAGGGGTTTTATAGAGCTCCTGGGGTTTGGGAATCTTTGCCTCCTCCTAGTGACAGGGAAGAGTAATTCCTAGAAATAAAGGATCATGGACGCTCATCAACTGTATGAAAGAAAAATGATAAAATATTGTCATATATTAGCTCATTTATGAATACACCTTACATTTTTATGTAATATTTAAGCATAAGATTTACATTTAACACTTTAATTTATTTATGGCTATTTTGGCTTGTTCAATATTTGTAAACAGAAACCAGGCTAATTAAAAGTGTTTAGTGTTTAAGGAACCATAATTTTGGAGGCTGGGACCATTTTTGTTAAAGTTATGGTTAGTATCATAGTACGTCTGGCATGAACTATTTTTTGGTGTACTGAAACAATGACAATGTAAGTAGTAGTTTTTATATACTGAGATTAGTATAAATAGTAAAACTAGATCTAATGAGATTTTGGGCCCACCATTGACTATGTATGTAATGATTCTCCATGAAACCTAAATCTTTCTAGACAATCAATTTTGCCAAAATGTATGTTTTGACTACCTTTATTCCTAAAGAGAATATAATTTCTGTTTAACCTATTACCTTTTATACAGAAATCAATTTACAAATTGTAGATGGCGCTAAAAAAGCTGTGGGAATCCAAACTGCTTATCGAAGTTTTATAACTATACTAATGTACCAGATTTAATTTTAACTTTCTCAGGGAACCACTTATAAATAATTAAATAGGTATAGATGGCGCTAAAAAGCTGTGGGATATAGAATATCAGTACAAATAAAATATATCCAAACTATATATATAGGCCTCTAGTTATCAAGCCGTCAACCGCAAATACGATGGAATTCCGCAGCGTATTTGTGGCGAGGCCGATTCGCCTTAGTTATCAACCCCTACTGCCCGGCAAAAGTAGAATCTAGTGACGTAAGCTTCGATCCGCCGGACTCAGTCCGACACAGATAGATGCTTACGTCACTCCAGATGTTCCGAACGCAAGTTCGGCACAATCTGACTACTTTTGTAGTTATCAAACTACTACCAGGTACGCTCGCCACTATTCCGGGGCAGCGTACCTGGATTTCAATCCGCCGCCCTGGAGGCGGCAGATCCCATAGGAATCAATGGGAGTCTGACCATAGCGAAAGCTCATGTTCGCTGCTGCCCGATATCCCATGGATTCCTATGGGAGATGTCTGCACCTAACACCCTAACATGTACCCCGAGACTAAACACCCCTAATCTGTCCCCCCCTACACCGCCACAACTAAATAAAGTTATTACCCCCTAAACTGCCGCTCCTAGACACGCCGCAACTATAATAAATATGTGAACCCCTAAACCACTGCTCCCGGACCCCGCCGCCACCTACATAATACCTATTAACCCCTATCCTGCCCCCCCTATACCGCCGCCACCTATAATAAATTTATTAACCCCTATCCTGCCCCCCCTATACCGCCGCCACATATAATAAATTTATTAACCCCTATCCTGCCCCCCCTACACCGCCGCCACTATAATAAAATTATTAACCCCTAAACCTAAGTCTAACACTAACCCTAACACCCCCTAACTTAAATATTAATTAAATAAATCTAAATAATATTACTCTTATTAACTAAATTAATCCTATTTAAAACTAAATACTTACCTATAAAATAAACCCTAATATAGCTACAATATAACTAATAATTACATTGTAACTATTTTAGGATTTATTTTTATTTTACAGGCAACTTTGTATATATTTTAACTAGGTACAATAGCTATTAAATAGTTAATAACTATTTAACAGCTACCTAGCTAAAAGAAATACAAAATTACCTGTAAAATAAATCCTAACCTAAGTTACAATTAAACCTAACACTACACTATCATTAAATTAATTAAATTAGCTACCAATACCTACAATTAAATAAACTAAACTAAATTACAAAAACAAACAAACACTAAATTACAGAAAATAAAAAAATATTACAAGAATTTGAATCTAATTACACCTAATCTAAGCCCCCTAATAAAATAATAAAAAAAAATAATAATAAAAGTCCCTACCCTATACTACATTACAAGGTAATCAGCTCTTTTATCAGCCCTTAAAAGGGCTTTTTGCGGGGCAAAACTTAGGTTAGGATTTATTTTAAAGGTAATTTTGTATTTCTTTTAGCCAGGTAGCTGTTAAATAGTTATTAACTATTTAATAGCTATTGTACCTAGTTAAAATATATACAAAGTTGCCTGTAAAATAAAAATAAATCCTAAAATAGTTACAATGTAATTATTAGTTATATTGTAGCTATATTAGGGTTTATTTTATAGGTAAGTATTTAGTTTTAAATAGGATTAATTTAGTTAATAAGAGTAATATTATTTAGATTTATTTAATTAATATTTAAGTTAGGGGGGTGTTAGGGTTAGTGTTAGACTTCGGTTTAGGGGTTAATAATTTTATTATAGTGGCAGTGGTGTAGGGGGGGCAGGATAGGGGTTAATAAATTTATTATAGGTGGCGGTATAGGGGGGGCAGGATAGGGGTTAATAAATTTATTATAGGTGGCGGCGGTATACTGGGGGCAGGATAGGGGTTAATAGGTATTATGTAGGTGGCGGCGGGGTCCAGGAGCGGCGGTTTAGCTAATTTAATTAATTTAATGATAGTGTAGTGTTAGGTTTAATTGTAACTTAGGTTAGGATTTATTTTACAGGTAATTTTGTATTTCTTTTAGCCAGGTAGCTGTTAAATAGTTATTAACTATTTAATAGCTATTGTACCTAGTTAAAATATATACAAAGTTGCCTGTAAAATAAAAATAAATCCTAAAATAGTTACAATGTAATTATTAGTTATATTGTAGCTATATTAGGGTTTATTTTATAGGTAAGTATTTAGTTTTAAATAGGATTAATTTAGTTAATAAGAGTAATATTATTTAGATTTATTTAATTAATATTTAAGTTAGGGGGGTGTTAGGGTTAGTGTTAGACTTCGGTTTAGGGGTTAATAATTTTATTATAGTGGCAGTGGTGTAGGGGGGGCAGGATAGGGGTTAATAAATTTATTATAGGTGGCGGTATAGGGGGGGCAGGATAGGGGTTAATAAATTTATTATAGGTGGCGGCGGTATACTGGGGGCAGGATAGGGGTTAATAGGTATTATGTAGGTGGCGGCGGGGTCCAGGAGCGGCGGTTTAGGGGTTCACATATTTGTTATGGTTGCGGCGGGGTCCGGGAGCGGCGGTTTAGGGGTTAACATATTTATTATAGTTGCGGCAGGGTCTAGGAGCGGCGGTTTAGGGGTTAATAACTTTATTTAGTTGCGGGGGGCTCCGGTATAGGGGGTAAAACAGTATTGTATAGTGTGAGTGCTTAGTGACAGGGGTATCAATAAAGCTGTAAAAAAGCCGAAGAGCAGCGAGATTGATGATTGATAACTATCACAGTCCGCTGCTCATCGCCCCGTACTTGGTGCGCGGCTTTTTGACAGATTTATTGATAACTTTGGCAAGCGTATTCAGGTTCACAGCGGCGATGTGAGGCGAGCGTATTGGGGCCGGCGAAGGCAGGTACATACGGAGCTTCATAACTAGAGGCCATAGTCTTACGCAAACCTGACCCATGGAGGGACATAAATGGGTAAATGAGTCCACACTACTATGAGTAAAGGATAGTCACTTAATTTATTCAAAAACAGTATAAAAAAAACCTTTAAACAATCAAATCTGCAAATCTAAACTTCTAAGCAATAAAAAATGCCTAATATAATGCACGGTTATGCACAGTTCTACGCGTTTCACCCCTACAGTGGGGCTTTCTCAAGATCTTGAGAAAGCCCCACTGTAGGGGTGAAACGCGTAGAACTGTGCATAATAATAGTGATTTACAGACTCTGCCATTATACTCAACTTTAATCATCAACATCTACTTCAAAGGCTATCTATATCTCCGGTGAGGTAAACCGCCAGCTCTGCGTACCTAGTACTGAAGTGCAGAGGGGCTTTGATTGCAGCCAGAGACGGATAACTTACTTGCGCAAGTAACAAAGGAAACATCTGAGAGTCGGAAGCCGGGTGACGTCACACGCTGAACCACAGCGTTGAAATCCCGGACGGAACAGCTGATCTAAGCTGCAGCGGAGAGAAGCATCGGTAAGAGCTCACACCCCAGAGGGCTGAAGCAAGAGAGCCTTCAGGTCCACTTCGTGTACTTATACAAATCTCGGTGAATACCCCCGTGTAGGAAGGGGATGAGATAACCGAAGAATTAAAGGGATATCACACTTCACAAAGTGGGACTTTAAGACCTAAGGGTTGGATATATACTCCTTAGAAAAGACTTTTTCATTGGCTACTTATTGCTCACATTGTGGGAACAATCTCATATACTTCTACACAAGGAGACTCTGGAAACTAAAAGTTGGAGATTAACTCCTTAGAAAAGACGCCATTTTTTAACATTGGTTATTGTTTGCTTATATTAAGGGAATAATCCCTATTATCTTAATTTCCATACAAGGTGACCTATAGGAATATTATCAGAAAATAGAGTAGGGGAGTTTAGGAGTTTTAGCGCAATTCAATAGTTATTTTTATATATTATGTGTCTGACTGATGTAAGGAATGAATGTTTTTGATTGACTGAGGATTATATATTGATTATATTAGGCATTTTTATTGCTTAGAAGTTTAGATTTGCAGATTTGATTGTTTAAAGGCTTTTTATACTGTTTTTGAATACATTAAGTGACTATCCTTTACTCATAGTAGTGTGGACTCATTTACCCATTTATGTCCCTCCATGGGTCAGGTTTGAGTAAGACTATATATATAGTTTGGATATATTTTATTTGTACTGATATTCTATATCCCACAGCTTTTTAGCGCAATCTGTACCTATTTAATCATTTATAAGTGGTTCCCTGAGAAAGTTAAAATTAAATCTGGTACATTAGTATAGTTATAAAACTTCGATAAGCAGTTTGGATTCCCACAGCTTTTTTAGCGTCATCTACAATTTGTAAATTGATTTCTATAGACATTTGACTACCTAGGAAGGAGGCAGTCATTTAGATTGGCTAGGTGGGAAAAGTTATAGCGCTTCACTTTATATAATTTATACAGAAAACCTGCGACACTATTAATGATCATGTAGCATACACAAAACATACATATTCTGGAGAATAATTCTATTGTTATAAAAACAAAAACATAATTTATGCTTACCTGATAAATTCCTTTCTTCTGTTGTGTGATCAGTCCACGGGTCATCATTACTTCTGGGATATAACTCCTCCCCAACAGGAAATGCAAGAGGATTCACCCAGCAGAGCTGCATATAGCTCCTCCCCTCTACGTCAGTCCCAGTCATTCGACCAAGAATCAACGAGAAAGGAGTAACCAAGGGTGAAGTGGTGACTGGAGTATAATTTAAAAGATATTTACCTGCCTTAAAACAGGGCGGGCCGTGGACTGATCACACAACAGAAGAAAGGAATTTATCAGGTAAGCATAAATTATGTTTTCTTCTGTTATGTGTGATCAGTCCACGGGTCATCATTACTTCTGGGATACCAATACCAAAGCAAAAGTACACGGATGACGGGAGGGATAGGCAGGCTCATTATACAGAAGGAACCACTGCCTGAAGAACCTTTCTCCCAAAAATAGCCTCCGAAGAAGCAAAAGTGTCAAATTTGTAAAATTTGGAAAATGTATGAAGCGAAGACCAAGTTGCAGCCTTGCAAATCTGTTCAACAGAGGCCTCATTCTTAAAGGCCCAAGTGGAAGCCACAGCTCTAGTGGAGTGAGCTGTAATTCTTTCAGGAGGCTGCTGTCCAGCAGTCTCATAGGCTAAACGTATTATGCTACGAAGCCAAAAAGAGAGAGAGGTAGCAGAAGCTTTTTGACCTCTCCTCTGTCCAGAGTAAACGACAAACAAGGAAGAAGTTTGGCGAAAATCTTTAGTTGCCTGCAAGTAGAACTTGAGGGCACGAACTACATCCAGATTGTGTAAAAGACGTTCCTTCTTTGAAGAAGGATTTGGACACAAGGATGGGACAACAATCTCTTGATTGATGTTCCTGTTAGTGACTACCTTAGGTAAGAACCCAGGTTTAGTACGCAGAACTACCTTGTCTGAGTGAAAAATCAGATAAGGAGAATCACAATGTAAGGCTGATAACTCAGAGACTCTTCGAGCCGAGGAAATAGCCATTAAAAACAGAACTTTCCAAGATAACAATTTTATATCAATGGAATGAAGGGGTTCAAACGGAACACCCTGTAAAACGTTAAGAACTAAGTTTAAACTCCATGGTGGAGCAACAGCTTTAAACACAGGCTTGATCCTAGCTAAAGCCTGACAAAAGGATTGGACGTCTGGATTTTCTGACAGACGTCTGTGTAACAAGATGGACAGAGCTGAAATCTGTCCCTTTAATGAACTAGCTGATAAACCCTTTTCTAAACCTTCTTGTAGAAAAGACAATATCCTAGCGATCCTAACCTTACTCCAGGAGTAACCTTTGGATTCGCACCAGTATAGGTATTTCCGCCATATTTTATGGTAAATCCTTCTGGTAACAGGCTTCCTAGCCTGAATCAGGGTATCAATAACCGACTCAGAAAAACCACGTTTTGATAAAATCAAGCGTTCAATTTCCAAGCAGTCAGCTTCAGAGAAGTTAGATTTTGATGTTTGAATGGACCCTGTATCAGAAGGTCCTGTCTTAGAGGTAGAGACCAAGGCGGACAGGATGACATGTCCACTAGATCTGCATACCAAGTCCTGCGTGGCCAAGCAGGTGCTATTAGAATTACTGATGCTCTCTCCTGTTTGATTTTGGCAATCAATCGAGGAAGCAGCGGGAAGGGTGGAAACACATAAGCCATCCTGAAGTTCCAAGGTGCTGTCAAAGCATCTATCAGAACTGCTCCCGGATCCCTGGATCTGGACCCGTAGCGAGGAAGTTTGGCGTTCTGGCGAGACGCCATGAGATCTATCTCTGGTTTGCCCCAACGTCGAAGTATTTGGGCAAAGACCTCCGGATGAAGTTCCCACTCCCCCGGATGAAAAGTCTGGCGACTCAAGAAATCCGCCTCCCAGTTCTCCACTCCCGGGATGTGGATTGCTGACAGGTGGCAAGAGTGAGACTCTGCCCAGCGAATTATCTTTGATACTTCCATCATTGCTAGGGAGCTTCTTGTCCCTCCCTGATGGTTGATGTAAGCTACAGTCGTGATGTTGTCCGACTGAAACCTGATGAACCCCCGAGTTGTTAACTGGGGCCAAGCCAGAAGGGCATTGAGAACTGCTCTCAATTCCAGAATGTTTATTGGTAGGAGACTCTCCTCCTGATTCCATAGTCCCTGAGCCTTCAGAGAATTCCAGACAGCGCCCCAACCTAGTAGGCTGGCGTCTGTTGTTACAATTGTCCAGTCTGGCCTGCTGAATGGCATCCCCCTGGACAGGTGTGGCCGATAAAGCCACCATAGAAGAGAATTTCTGGTCTCTTGATTCAGATTCAGAGTAGGGGACAAATCTGAGTAATCCCCATTCCACTGACTTAGCATGCATAATTGCAGCGGTCTGAGGTGTAGGCGTGCAAAAGGTACTATGTCCATTGCCGCTACCATTAAGCCGATCACCTCCATGCATTGAGCTACTGACGGGTGTTGAATGGAATGAAGGACGCGGCATGCATTTTGAAGTTTTGTTAACCTGTCTTCTGTCAGGTAAATCTTCATTTCTACAGAATCTATAAGAGTCCCCAAGAATGGAACTCTTGTGAGAGGAAAGAGAGAACTCTTCTTTTCGTTCACTTTCCATCCATGCGACCTTAGAAATGCCAGAACTAACTCTGTATGAGACTTGGCAGTTTGAAAGCTTGAAGCTTGTATTAGAATGTCGTCTAGGTACGGAGCTACCGAAATCCCTCGCGGTCTTAGTACCGCTAGAAGGGCACCCAGAACCTTTGTGAAGATTCTTGGAGCCGTAGCCAATCCGAATGGAAGAGCTACAAACTGGTAGTGCCTGTCTAAGAAGGCAAACCTTAGATACCGGTGATGATCTTTGTGGATCGGTATGTGAAGGTAAGCATCCTTTAAATCCACTGTGGTCATGTACTGACCCTCTTGGATCATGGGTAAGATTGTCCGAATAGTTTCCATTTTGAACGATGGAACTCTTAGGAATTTGTTTAGAGTCTTTAAATCTAAGATTGGCCTGAAAGTTCCCTCTTTTTTGGGAACCACAAACAGGTTTGAGTAGAACCCTTGTCCTTGTTCCGACCACGGAACCGGATGGATCACTCCCATTGTTAACAGATCTTGTACGCAGCGTAGAAACGCTTCTTTCTTTATCTGGTTTGTTGACAACCTTGACAGATGAAATCTCCCTCTTGGGGGAGATAATTTGAAGTCTAGAAGGTATCCCTGAGATATGATCTCTAGTGCCCAGGGATCCTGAACATCTCTTGCCCAGGCCTGGGCGAAGAGAGAGAGTCTGCCCCCTACTAGATCCGGTCCCGGATCGGGGGCTCTCGGTTCATGCTGTCTTTGGGGCAGCAGCAGGTTTCCTGGCCTGCTTGCTTTTGTTCCAGGACTGGTTAGGCTTCCAGCCTTGCCTGTAACGAGCAACAGCTCCTTCCTGTTTTGGTGCAGTGGAGGTTGATGCTGCTCCTGTCTTGAAATTCCGAAAGGGACGAAAATTAGACTGTCTAGCCTTAGCTTTGGCCTTGTCTTGAGGTAGGGCGTGGCCCTTACCTCCCGTAATGTCAGCGATAATTTCTTTCAAACCGGGCCCGAATAAGGACTGCCCCTTGAAAGGTATATTAAGTAATTTGGACTTAGAAGTAACATCAGCTGACCAGGATTTTAGCCACAGTGCCCTGCGTGCCTGTATGGCGAATCCTGAGTTCTTAGCCGTAAGTTTGGTTAAATGTACTACGGCCTCCGAAATGAAAGAATTAGCTAGTTTAAGGACTCTAAGCCTGTCCGTAATGTCGTCTAGCGTAGAGGAACTAAGGTTCTCTTCAAGCGACTCAATCCAAAATGCTGCCGCAGCCGTAATCGGCGCGATACATGCAAGGGGTTGTAATATAAAACCTTGTTGAACAAACATTTTCTTAAGGTAACCCTCTAATTTTTTATCCATTGGATCTGAGAAAGCACAGCTATCCTCCACCGGGATAGTGGTACGCTTAGCTAAAGTAGAAACTGCTCCCTCCACCTTGGGAACCGTTTGCCATAAGTCCCGAGTGGTGGCGTCTATTGGAAACATCTTTCTAAATATTGGAGGGGGTGAGAACGGCACACCGGGTCTATCCCACTCCTTAGTAACAATTTCAGTTAGTCTCTTAGGTATAGGAAAAACGTCAGTACTCGCCGGTACCGCAAAGTATTTATCCAACCTACACAGTTTCTCTGGTATTGCAACGGTGTTACAATCGTTGAGAGCTGCTAAGACCTCCCCTAGTAGTACACGGAGGTTCTCCAATTTAAATTTAAAATTTGAAATATCTGAGTCCAATCTGTTTGGATCAGAACCGTCACCCACAGAATGAAGCTCTCCGTCCTCATGCTCTGCGAGCTGTGACGCAGTATCAGACATGGCCCTAGCATTGTCAGCGCACTCTGTTCTCACCCCAGAGTGATCACGCTTGCCTCTTAGTTCTGGTAATTTAGACAAAACTTCAGTCATGACAGTAGCCATATCTTGTAATGTTATCTGTAATGGCCGCCCAGATGTACTAGGCGCCAAAATATCACGCACCTCCCGGGCGGGAGATGCAGGTACTGTTGCGTGAGGCGAGTTAGTCGGCATAACTCTCCCCTCGCTGTTTGGTGAAATTTGTTCACATTGTACAGATTGACTTTTATTTAAAGTAGCATCAATACAGTTAGTACATAAATTTCTATTGGGCTCCACCTTGGCATTGGAACAAATGACACAGATATCTTCCTCTGAATCAGACATGTTTAACACACTAGCAAAAAAACTTACAACTTGGTTATAATCTTTTTTAGCAAAAAAACGCACTGTGCCTCAAAGAGGTACTAACGATTAAATGACAGTTGAAATAATGAACTGAAAAACAGTTATAGCATCAAACTTTAAAACAACACAACTTTTAGCAAAGGTTTGTTCCCATTAGTAAAAAAAAACAACACTAATTAAATTTGTACATAAGAAAACAAAACAACGTTTTTTATTCACAGTCACTATAAGAATTCTCACAGCTCTGCTGAGAGAATTTACCTCCCTTCAAAGAAGTTTGAAGACCCCTGAGATCTGTCAGAGATGAACCGGATCATGCAGGAAATATAAAAGTAGCTGACTGGAATTTTTTGATGCGTAGCAAAGAGCGCCAAAAACGGCCCCTCCCTCTCCCACACAGCAGTGAAGAGAAACGAAACTGTCACAATTAAAGCAAAAAACTGCCAAGTGGAAAATAATGCCCAAATATTTATTCACACAGTACCTCAGCAATGTAAACGATTCTACATTCCAGCAAAAACGTTTAACATGAGAATAGTTATTAAAAGGATTAGTGACCTTTAACACAGTAGTTCCGGTGAAATACCATCCCCAGAATACTGAAGTGTATACATACATGTCATTTTAACGGTATGGCAGGCTTTTCTCATCAATTCCATTCAGAAAATAAAAACTGCCACATACCTCAATGCAGATTCATCTGCCCGCTGTCCCCTGATCTGAAGCCTTTACCTCCCTCAGATGGTCGAGAACAGCAATATGATCTTAACGACTCCGGTTAAAATCATAGTAAAAAATCTCTGTCAGATTCTTCCTCAAACTCTGCCAGAGAAGTAATAACACGCTCCGGTGCTATTTTAAAATAACAAACTTTTGATTGAAGTCATAAAAACTAAGTATAATCACCATAGTCCTCTCACACATCCTATCTAGTCGTTGGGTGCAAGAGAATGACTGGGACTGACGTAGAGGGGAGGAGCTATATGCAGCTCTGCTGGGTGAATCCTCTTGCATTTCCTGTTGGGGAGGAGTTATATCCCAGAAGTAATGATGACCCGTGGACTGATCACACATAACAGAAGAAATACAAACATTTAAAAGCCTCTGTAGCACAGTACCCGGGCGTAAAGTAAGGCAAAGTAGAATCAGCAGCTATTTCTGTGATGTAGAAAGTGATAAAATGAAGGACTAATCTAGGTAATCTATTAATAATAACTTCAATAAAAATTAAAAATAGCAATGTTTAAATTATACATTTATAAGTCACATGATTACAATCTGGATATTCAATAATAAAATAAAAAACAGAAGTAATTGGTACAAAATGGTATAGTCTTTACATCATTTCTTTATGATGAAATCATAGAATACAAGGTCTATATACATATAAGTGCAAAATATTTAATGCTAAATAATGGTCACGTAGAAGAATATTTTTATCCTTGTTTATATTTAGCAATCTAAATATTACTAATAACTATAAAAACATACAAAATGTTACAATGCAAAATATTAAATAAAATAATTAGTTTCTTATCAAAGAAAAATAAATGGTTCAAATATATTTGAGATACGTCGAAAAGGGTCCTTTATAGATCAAAGTGCAATTCTAGAACAGCATATGGATCTTCAAGTGCAGCAGTTTCAGCAGCCTCTCAAGTGCTCAAGCTATACAGTCTAGAGAGGCATCCCAAAGGAGAGCTTAAAGGCCAGCTCAACAGCAAGCTCTGTAACAGAGTCATGGAAGCAGACATAAAATTCCTGAGGCTGTGGATGTGTGAAGAGTCTTCTGTATGGAAGAAAAAAACAACAACTAAAATGTATGCTTACCTGACAAATGAATGTCTTTCGTGGTGGTGAGAGCCCACGATCCTTTACTTTTGAGAATTCAACCACTGGCTACCAGAAGGAGGCAGATACCCAAAAAATTCCACAAGCTTTTAAATTCCCATCACCTTTATTATATCTCAGTCAAATGTATAGCCAAGAGAAGGAGAAACCAGAGGTGGAGGAAAGTAGAAAGCAGGGTAAAATGAGGTGCATACTAAACTGCTGCCGATTGGAGAAAAAAAAGGAGGGCAGGTCTCACCACCATGAAAGAAATTAATTTATCAGGTAAGTATACATTTTTTCTTTCATAAGGTGGTGAGGGTCCACAAGCCATTACTCCTAGGCTCTAATACCCATGCTGTGGAGTCAACAAGTAAATGGGTGGGAAAAAGTTAAAGGGACATGAAACTCAAATTATTTCTTTCATGATTAAGAAAGAGCATGCAATTTAAAACAACTGTCCAAATTACTTCTATTATCTAATTTGCCTTATTCTCTCTATATCCTTGGTTGAAAAGCATATCTAAATAGGCTTAGTGGCTGCACATAGATGCCTCTTGTGATTGGCTCACCTATGTGCATTGCTATTTCTTTAACAAAGGATATCTAAAGAATGAAGCAAATTATATAATAGAAGTAAATTGGAATTTTGTTTAAAACTGTGTTGTCAAAAGCTATCCCAAAAGAGAAGAGAAGATTAAGCTGCTTCTGTGCAATGCCCATAAAGAAGAAACTAATCTAGTAGAATAGGCAGTAAAAATTCAGGAAAGAATCCCCTGCTTCCAAGAAGCATTGCTTAATGACTGCTAAGTAACAACTGTAGTCTTCTGACCCATATGTGGAAAAATGAAATTAACTACAAACTTTAAAATTTCAAAGAAAAAAATCTTATCCTAAAAGAAAAACATAATTTATGTAAGAACTTACCTGATAAATTCATTTCTTTCATGTAATTGGCAAGAGTCCATGAGCTAGTGACGTATGAGATATACAATCCTACCAGGAGGGGCAAAGTTTCCCAAACCTCAAAATGCCTATAAATACACCCCTCACCACACCCACAATTCAGTTTAACGAATAGCCAAGTAGTGGGGTGATAAAGAAAGGAGTAGAAAGCATCAACAAAGGAAATTTGGAAATAATTGTGCTTTATACAAAAAATCATAACCACCATAAAAAGGGTGGGCCTCATGGACTCTTGCCAATATGAAAGAAATGAATTTATCAGGTAAGTTCTTAAATAAATTATGTTTTCTTTCATGTAATTGGCAAGAGTCCATGAGCTAGTGACGTATGGGATAGCAATACCCAAGATGTGGATCTCCACTCAAGAGTCACTAGAGAGGGAGGGAATAAAATAAAAACAGCCATTTTCCGCTGAAAAAATTAATCCACAACCCAAAAAAAAAAAAAGAGTTCATTTTCATAATTGAAAGAAAAAAACTTAAATCAAAAGCAGAAGAATCAAACTGAAACAGCTGCCTGAAGAACTTTTCTACCAAAAACTGCTTCCGAAGAAGCAAATACATCAAAACGGTAGAATTTAGTAAATGTATGCAAAGAAGACCAAGTTGCTGCTTTGCAAATCTGATCAACTGAAGCTTCATTCTTAAAAGCCCACAAAGTGGAGACTGATCTAGTAGAATGAGCTGTAATTCTCTGAGGCGGGGCCTGACCCGACTCCAAATAAGCTTTATGAATCAAAAGTTTCAACCAAGAAGCCAAGGAAATAGCAGAAGCCTTCTGACCTTTCCTAGGACCAGAAAATAAAACAAATAGACTGGAAGTCTTCCTGAAATCTTTAGTAGCTTCCACATAATATTTCAAAGCTCTGACCACATCCAAAGAATGCAAGGATCTTAGCACAAACTTACTTCACCACCTCCATAGGAGGCAAAGTTTGTAAAACTGAATTGTGGGTGTGGTGAGGGGTGTATTTATAGGCATTTTGAGGTTTGGGAAACTTTGCCTCTCCTGGTAGGATTGTATATGCCATACGTCACTAGCTCATGGACTCTTGCCAATTACATGAAAGAAATGAGATAAGGAATCTCACAAGAAAAAAAAACAAAGAAACCAGACACTCTACTGGTGAAACATTGAAAACAAAAAATCAGTTTCAGACTAAGCAAAATGCTTAAACCATTCATAGGTTTAAAAGAAGCGTTTGTAAAGCTCTTAAAACCCTTAAAGTACTCAGGAAGAGAAAATGACTAACTGTGACTAGATCTAGAACAAAAATCTGACTTACTGTGACTAGATCTAGAACAAAAATCTGACTTACTGTGACTAGATCTAGAACAAAAATCTGACTTACTGTGACTAGATCTAGAATAAACATCTGACTGTCAGAGATCTTATAAGAAACAAGAAAAAAAGTCCTTGACTAAATATTTTGTAAGAATTAAATAATATTGAGACAGTGGAAAAGCCCAATAGGAAGACTGGACATCCAATCAAGGACTGTATAACAAGATCTGCATGTTTAATGTGGAGCAATCAGGTTACTGATTAGGGATAGAACATGATCTTAAACTATGCCTCTAAATATTTAACAAACAAAGGAATAAAAGGAAAGCTAAATTAAATGCCAAATAGCTACATGCAGGGCCGGTGCTAGACTGTTTTGCACCCTAGGCAAGACTAGCTACTTGCGCCCCTCCCCCCCTACCAAAAAAAAATAAAATAAATTATTACATACATTTGCTACTGGTTACTACAATACACCTAAGTGTCATTACATGACCTGCTGGCCACCCTAATGGAGGTAAGTAACTGACGGTAACAGTCCTTCACTCCTTGGCTTTTAGTGACATAGAAAAAATGGATTAAAGGGAAGCTCTAGTGTATATTATTATTAATAATAATAATAACAATGATTACAGATAAGTAGATAGACAATTAGATAGAATAGATTTAATATAAAAAAATCTGAGAAGTAGCTGGTTTTATGTTGTAAAAGAGTTTGCAAAATGGTATTTACATATCTTTATGAATATTAGAACTTTATCCTATTACTTTCACTTGGGAACATGCCAGTGCAAAATCAGCTCAATAAAAAAGTAATTTTGTGGCTTTCCAAAAAGACCAGATAAAAGTTTGCTTCTGTAAATCTCCCTCTATGAGTTTTTGTACATTTTTATGTATATGATAGAATATACAATTAGGAAGCATTTTTTATGGGAAGCTGGAAGTCTGCAAACTTTATTCTGAAACATAGAAATCTTTAAGAAAAAGTGCAAACCAATGTAAACCTGCTATGTGTGATATCATAAAAATGCTGTGTATTTTATGTGTATGTGGGAAAAAGACTCTGCACAATTGCTTCTCTTATGGTGGTCTATAGTCTGACACAGTCAGAAAGCCCCTACAGCATATCTACTAAATAGCTGTATCAGCTGTGGTTTTCCCTCTTCCACTGCACCTCCAGCCTGTTAATCCTTGTCACTCTCCTCCCGCAACTGCCAGAATATGAGTCCTTGTAACACATCCTTGCTCCCCAACCTATCAGTCCCCTGACATTTTTCCCATGTACACCCAGCCTATAACTTGATACACACGGCACTGCTGGAGGATATGAGGATCGTATAGGTGCTGCATTGTGAGGAGGGTGGCAAATTACAGAAAAATTGCGTTTTGTACGGTACCTAGTCAGTCACGCTGGAAGTGGCTGCCTCCCTCGTCCTCTTCCCTCCTTTATGTGCGCGTGCTACATAGGACGCTGAGAGGAAGTGATAGGGTTGTTCCTCCCAGGCAGCCAGGCCAGCATCACAGAGGTCGGAGGCCCTGCTCCTCCCACCGGTACTCTGAGGGGTCAATATGGCACTTGTGTTTTTGCGCACTGTTCAGTACAGGAGACCTGGTGACTAGGGGTTCGCTAGTCTGAGGTGTTCACTCTTCTGATAGAACACCGGCAGAGTCTGGGGAACCTGGGTTGGAGCCGGCTGCACCCTAGGCAGCTGCCTAGTTTGCCTAGTGGGATCACCGGCCCTGGCTACATGAGCCATAGAAACTATATGTACCCCTGGCTCTAGCAAAGCATCTGGAAAAGAGAGGATTAAACAAGAGACCATACGGTCAAAATGTGCAATATGACAAGGATTCACCAACAGGTAGAAAAACCCTTGAAGGATAAACCCTTCCCCCAGATGAAGGAATTGTAAATTGAAGCCTTACAAAAGTTTACGTTTGGGCTGAAAAATGCAGAAAGAGCACAATAAGCAGAGCAACTCAAATTCAAGTGACTTCCTTCATTGATAAGGAAACTATGCCACAGCAGTGACATTATCCGACTTGAAAAAAACAGGCATAAGTGACTCATTTGAGAAAAGGCCAAGTCTGAGAACAAAGATCACACAAATTTTGAAGATATTTATTGGTAATCTCGCCTCCAGAGGAAAACAACTCCTTTCTCTCTTCCAGACTGCACTATAACTCAAGAGACTGACATCAGTAGAAATTATAGCTCAAGAGGACGAACAAAGAACGCCTCCAGAAGACAGGAGTGGAGAATAAACCCCTAGAACAGAAACGGTTTTATAGTGCAGTAAAAAAGGATTACTAAGAAAATAGTATGAGATCTCTGCACAAAGGAATTAGCAGTCCAACTAGATTAGGGCAGATATAGAGCATGGAAAGGGCAAAAAAATACTAATGGTAGAACCGTTTACCCAAAACTTTGGTTAGAACGTATAAAAAGATCCATACACAATTGCAAAGCTGAATCTGTAGTAAAAAAATAAAGCTTGCAATATACATTTAGCTTAACAATATACATGAACAGTAGATCTAACGTCTAAATATCTAAAATATAATAGTGGGTACCGCTGAATTAATTTTACTGTACAAGTTTGAGTAAATACAACAGTAAATAAATAACAGCAAATTATCATACTGGGACTGAGTAATAAAGGACAAGCCTGAGTAATAAAGGACAATAATGTGAGCCATAAAGTAAGACCCCCTTACATTAAAATAGGAGGTATATTTTTATATGAGCTGGGAGAAAGACAGTAGTCAGTTTGTTCATTGTAAATAAAAAAAAGCTTTAAACCCATCCTCTAAAGGGCCTAACCCAGAAGGGATAGTTCCAGGTTGTTCCAAAATACAGTAGTCAATGCATAATAACACAAATAAGACAGACAAAGTGTATGCAGAACACAAATGTATATAAATAAAGCAAGTACTGAGCCTTTTGATCAAGCAGGGTATTAACTAACCACTGAGGCACATAATCACAGATACATTTAGGTTGTTAGATGTAAAACAAATGTCTCCAAAAATTAAACACTATAAGTAGAATATTGTAATATGGTATAGACCTCCTGATACACTCTCCAGAGAAATGAGCTGCACGTCCGTAGCTTGAGATGTCCACCAGAAGAGAAGTGAAGCAGCTGGAAATATGTTAATGTTCTTGATACCTGAGAACTAAGGGCCTGTGCTGTGCAAACGTACCCCTTGCCCCAGCAAATAACATCTCTATAAGTGGAGATGGAGGGAGAGTATGGAGGAGCACACTAAACATAACCGCTAAAGGCCTTAAGTATAGAAAGCATAAGCATGCAAGTAAAGGAGCTGCAGCACACCAAAGCAAACCTAAATGTTCTGAAGCACCAAAGTACTTGTGCTCTCCTGTGTTACCTGCAAGCTGACCTCTGGCTAAGATATACATATACTTCTGTACTAACCGATAGCCTGTGCGCTCTGTGATTGACAAGGACACCCACTCCACTGTGCTTACTCAGCTGTATACAGTGGAGAGCCCATCCAGTACTGTACGAAACTGTAGAGAATATAATGAGGGAGTACATCAACATGGCCATCAGGAGGAGGATGAAGGACCAGTCCCAACAACACCTGTGGCAGACTTGTGACAACAACTCCTGCAGGAGATTTACATTGCACAGCCAGTATATTCCTAATTGCCTCTCTCTTCAAAGTTTCACCTTATGAGGGGATACAGGACCAAGGATCCATCTTCTAGTAAAATAAATTCCTTAACACCTCAATATTTACCTGCTTCTGACAAGGCAAACAAAAAGACTGGGATATCAGAGAGGTAAGAGGGATTAATAGCTTGTGACGTTTTTGGGTATCTTTGCCTCCTGCTGGTGACCAAGAGTTGAATTCCCAGAAGTAATGGTTCATAGACTCCCACCACCTTATAAAAAGGAATATATATATATATATATATATATATACCTGTATATATATATATATATATATATATATATATATATATATCTATCATGAAATAGTAATATTATATAACAATGGTTTATATTTATTCTCTGTTCAGATTAAAGTGATGGCAAACTTGCACTAACTGTAGACCATTGTTTTCCTTCCTTGACAAGCTGGGTGGTACAGCCAATTGAAGGAATGATACACACACTGTTGAAACGTGCGGGTATGTGCTCACACCCTCAGCTGTAGAGGGTTTTAGCACTTTAGCTATCTAAGCTCTTCACCTTTACAGCAGAGGTCAGAAGTCCGCACCAGCACATTTCAATAATGGGCAGTACTCTTCTAATAAGCTGCACCACCCAGCATTTCAAAGAAAGAAAAAAAATGAGGAAAGAGGGTGTCGGGCATGTTCTAAAATGACTTTTCAGCTTGCAGATTAATTTTAGTCATATGAATAAAAGAGTAAATATCTGTCAAAATCAGAGAAGGAAACTAGCACACCTTAAAACGATTTCCCCCCAAAAAAGTTTATAAAATAATAGGTGGCGCAAATGAATTGCTGTTCCTGAATATGTCCAATTATAAAAATATATATATATATACGTAATCCAAAGTTATAAGAGTTGTTCAGATATGATGTCTATGAAATTTGATTATCTTTGTATTTTGTCCGTTCTGATATTTATGTAAGATATAAGTATGTTACTTAAAATCATAAAACACAAGATGTATATATATATATGTTTATCTCAAACAAATATTTATTACTATGCACTTGGGTAAATACCCGTTGTGATTTTATAATAAAATCAATTGAAATTAAAACAGATTAAAATATAGAACATACTGAAACAATAAAACAATAATCCAATCTTATGGACTGATAGGCGTATCTGAAAAGGTAAATTTATGCTTACCTGATAAATTAATTTCTTCTATGGTACGACGAGTCCACGGATTCATCCTTTACTTGTGGGATATTATCCTCCTGCTAACAGAAAGTGGCAAAGAGCACCACAGCAGAGCTGTCTATATAGCTCCTCCCTTAGCTCCACCCCCCAGTCATTCGACCGAAGGTACAGGAAGAAAAAAGGAGAAACTAAAAGGTGCAGAGGTGACTGAAGTTTAAAATCAAAAATATAATCTGTCTTAAAATGACAGGGCGGGCCGTGGACTCGTCGTATCATAGAAGAAATTAATTTATCAGGTAAGCATAAATTTACTTTTCTTCTATAAGGTACGACGAGTCCACGGATTCATCCTTTACTTGTGGGATACAATACCAAATCTACAGGACACAGATGAACGGGAGGGACAAGACAGATGGCTTAACAGAAGGCACCACTGCTTGAAGAACTTTTCTCCCAAAAATAGCCTCCGAAGAAGCAAAAGTATCGCAGCCTTACAAATCTGCTCAACAGAAGCATAATTTTTAAAAGCCCATGTGGAAGCCACCACTCTAGTAGAGTGAGCTGTAATCCTTTCAGGAGGCTGCTGTCCAGCAGTCTAGTATGCCAAACGGATGATGCTTTTCAGCCAAAAAGAAAGAGAGGTAGCCGTAGCTTTTTGACCTCTACGTTTTCCAGAATAGACAACAAACAAAGAAGATGTTTGACGGAAATCTTTGGTTGCTTGCAAGTAAAACTTCAAAGCACGAACCACGTCCAAGTTGTGCAACAGACGCTCCTTCTTATAGGAAGGATTAGGACACAGAGAAGGAACAATAATTTCCTGATTGATATTCCTATTAGTAACAACCTTAGGAAGGAATACAGGTTTGGTACGCAAAACCACCTTATCAGCATGGAAAACAAGATAAGGTGAGTCGCATTGAAACGCAGATAGTTCAGAAACTCTTTGAGCCGAAGAGATAGCAACTAAAAACAGAACTTTACAAGATAGAAGCTTAATATCTATGGAATGCATAGGTTCAAACGGAACCCCTTGAAGAACTTTAAGAACTAAATTCAAACTCCATGGCGGAGCAACAGGTTTAAACACAGGCTTGATTCTAACTAAAGCCTGACAGAACGACTGAACGTCTGGAACATCTGCCAGACGTTTGTGCAGTAGAATTGATAAAGCAGATATCTGTCCCTTTAAGGAACTCGCTGATAGCCCCTTCTCCAATCCTTCTTGGAGAAAGGACAAAATCCTAGGAATCCTGATCTTACTCCATGAGTAGCCTTTGGATTCGCACCAATAAAGATATTTACGCCATATCTTATGATACATTTTCCTAGTGACAGGCTTTCGAGCTTGAATCAAGGTATCTATGACCGACTCAGAGAAACCCCGCTTGGATAAAATCAAGCGTTCAATCTCCAGGCAGTCACCCGCCGAGAAACTAGATTTGGATACTGGAACGGACCTTGAACAAGAAGGTCCTGTCTCAGTGGCAGAGTCCATGATGGAAGAGATAACATGTCCACCAGGTCTGCATACCAAGTCCTGCGTGGCCACGCAGGTGCTATCAAAATCACAGAGACTCTCTCCTGTTTGATTCTGGCAATCAAACGAGGAAGGAGAGGAAATGGTGGAAACACATAAGCCAGGTTGAACGACCAGGGTACTGCTAGAGCCATCAGATCCAATTCTGGTGTGCCCCATTGCTGAATCAATTGTGCAAACCCCTCCGGATGGAGTTCCCACTCCCCCGGATGAAAAGTCTGACGACTTAGAAAATCCGCTTCCCAGTTCTCCACTCTTGGGATATAGATTGCTGATAGATGGCAAGAGTGAGTCTCTGCCCATCGAATTATTTTGGTAACCTCTATCATCGCTAGAGAACTCTTTGTTCCCCCCTCATGATTTATATATGCTGCAGTCGTGATATTGTCCGACTGGAATCTTATGAATCTGGCTGAAGCCAGCTGAGGCCACGCCTGAAGCGCGTTGAATATTGCTCTCAGTTCTAGAATATTTATCGGGAGGACAGCCTCCTCCTGAGTCCACAAACCCTGTGCTTTCAGGGAATTCCAGACTGCACCCCAGCCCAATAGGCTGGCGTCCGTCGTCACTATGACCCATGCTGGCCTGCGGAAACACATTCCCTGGGACAGGTGATCCTGTGACAACCACCAAAGAAGAGAGTCTCTGATCTCTTGATCCAGATTTATCTGAGGCGATAAATCTGCATAATCCCCATTCCACTGATTGAGCATGCATAGTTGCAGTGGTCTGAGATGCAAGCGAGCAAACAGAACTATGTCCATTGCCGCTACCATTAGACCGATTACCTCCATACACTGAGCCACTGACGGCCGAGGAATGGAATGAAGAGCTTGGCAGGTGGTTAAAATCTTTGATTTCTTGACCTCCGTAGGAAAAATTTTCATGTCCACCGAATCTATTAGAGTTCCCAGGAATGGAACTCTTGTGAGAGGGATAAGTGAACTCTTTTTTACGTTCACCTTCCACCCGTGAAATCTTAGAAAAGCCAACACAATGTCCGTGTGAGATTTGGCTAGTTGGTAAGTCGATGCCTGAATTAAGATATAGTCCAGATAAGGCGCCACTGCTATGCCCCGCGGCCTTAGAACCGCCAGAAGGGACCCTAGCACCATTGTGAAAATTCTGGGAGCTGTGGCCAACCCTGAAGTGAAGAGCCACAAACTGGTAATGCTTGTCCAAAAAGGCGAACCTGAGGAACTGTTGATGATCTTTGTGGATAGGGATGTGTAGATACGCATGCTTTAAGTCCGCGGTGGTCATATATTGACCCTCCTGGATCATTGGTAAAATAGTCCGAATGGTCTCCATCTTGAAGGATGGGACTCTGAGGAATTTGTTTAGGATCTTGAGATCTAAAATTGGTCTGAAGGTTCCCTCTTTTTTGGGAACCACAAACAGATTGGAGTAAAACCCCTGCCCTTGTTCTAATTTTGGAACTGGGCAGATTACACCCATGGTATATAGATCTTCTACACAGCGTAAGAACGCCTCTTTTTTCTGGTTTACAGACAATTGAGAAAACATAATTTATGTAAGAACTTACCTGATAAATTAATTTCTTTCATATTAGCAAGAGTCCATGAGCTAGTGACGTATGGGATATACATTCCTACCAGGAGGGGCAAAGTTTCCCAAACCTCAAAATGCCTATAAATACACCCCTCACCACACCCACAATTCAGTTTAAGGAATAGCCAAGAAGTGGGGTGATAAGAAAGGAGCGAAAGCATCAAATAAGGAATTGGAATAATTGTGCTTTATATAAAAAATCATAACCACCACAAAAAGGGGTGGGTCTCATGGACTCTTGCTAATATGAAAGAAATGAATTTATCAGGTAAGTTCTTACATAAATTATGTTTTCTTTCATGTAATTAGCAAGAGTTCATGAGCTAGTGACGTATGGGATAATAAATACCCAAGATGTGGAACTTCCACGCAAGAGAGGGAGGGATAAAATAAAGACAGCCAATTCCGCTGATAAATCATCCACAACCCAAAACAAAAGTTTTAATCTTAATAATGAAAAAAAACTGAAATTATAAGCAGAAGAATCAAACTGAAACAGCTGCCTGAAGTAATTTTCTACCAAAAACTGCTTCAGATGAGGAAAACACATCAAAATGGTAGAATTTAGTAAAAGTATGCAAAGAAGACCAAGTTGCTGCCTTGCAAATCTGATCAACAGAAGCTTCATTCCTAAACGCCCAGGAAGTAGAAACCGACCTAGTAGAATGAGCTGTAATCCTTTGAGGCGGAGTTTTACCCGACTCAACATAAGCATGATGAATCAAAGACTTCAACCAAGACGCCAAAGAAATGGCGGAGGCCTTCTGACCTTTCCTGGAACCAGAAAAGATAACAAAAAGACTAGAGGTCTTTCTAAAATCTTTAGTAGCTTCAACATAATATTTTAAAGCTCTCACTACATCCAAAGAATGTAAAGATTTCTCCAGAGAATTCTTAGGATTAGGACATAATGAAGGAACAACAATTTCTATACTAATGTTGTTAGAATTCACAACCTTAGGTAAAAATTTAAATGAAGTCCGCAACACCGCCTTATCCTGATGAAAAATCAGAAAAGGAGATTCACAAGAAAGAGCAGATAACTCAGAAACTCTTCTAGCAGAAGAGATGGCCAAAAGGAACAGAACTTTCCAAGAAAGTAATTTAATGTCCAATGAATGCATAGGTTCAAACGGAGGAGCTTGTAAAGCCCTCAGAACCGAATTAAGACTCCAAGGAGGAGAAATTGACTTAATGACAGGTTTTATACGAGCCAAAGCCTGTACAAAACAATGAATATCAGGAAGATTAGCAATCTTTCTGTGAAACAGCACAGAAAGAGCAGAAATTTGTCCTTTCAAGGAACTTGCAGACAAACCTTTATCCAAACCATCCTGAAGAAACTGTAAAATTCTAGGAATTCTAAAAGAATGCCAGGAGAATTTATGAGAAGAACACCAAGAAATGTAAGTCTTCCAGACTCGATAATAAATCTTCCTAGACACAGATTTACGAGCCTGTAACATAGTATTAATTACTGATTCAGAGAAACCTCTATGACTAAGAATCAAGCGTTCAATCTCCATACCTTCAAATTTAATGATTTGAGATCCTGATGGAAAAAAGGGCCTTGAGATAGAAGATCTGGTCTTAACGGAAGAGTCCAAGGTTGGCAAGTAGCCATCCGAACAAGATCCGCATACCAAAACCTGTGAGGCCATGCTGGAGCCACCAGCAGTACAAACTAACGTTCCTTTAGAATTTTGGAAATCACTCTTGGAAGAAGAACTAGAGGCGGAAAGATATAGGCAGGATGATAATTCCAGGGAAGCGACAACGCGTCCACTGCCTCCGCCTGAGGATCCCTGGATCTGGACAGATACCTGGGAAGTTTATTGTTTAGATGAGAAGCCATC
Organism: Bombina bombina; assembly: GCF_027579735.1. NCBI lineage: Eukaryota > Metazoa > Chordata > Amphibia > Anura > Bombinatoridae > Bombina > Bombina bombina. The sequence goes on along the minus strand of NC_069500.1, from coordinate 1,037,895,906 downwards.
AGATCTATTTCTGGAAAACCCCAGATTTGAACAATCTGAAGAAATACCTCTGGGTGAAGAGACCATTTGCCCGGATGTAACGTCTGGCGACTGAGATAATCCGCTTCCCAATTGTCTACACCTGGGATGTGAACCGCAGAGATTAGTCAAGAGCTGGATTCCGCCCATACAAGTATCCGAGATACTTCTTTCATAGCCTGAGGACTGTGAGCCCCCCCTTGATGATTGACATATGCCACGGTTGTGACATTGTCCGTCTGAAAACAAATGAACGATTCTCTCTTCAGAAGAGGCCAGAACTGAAGAGCTCTGAAAATCGCACAGAGTTCCAAAATGTTGATTGGTAATCTCGCCTCCTGAGATTCCCAAACCCCCTGCGCTGTCAGAGATCCCTATACAGCTCCCCAACCTGTTAGACTCGCATCTGTTGAGATCACAGTCCCGGTTGGAAGAACAAAAGAAGCCCCTTGGACTAAACGATGGTGATCTGTCCACCACGTCAGAGAGTGTTGTACATTCGGATTTAAGGATATCAATTGTGATATCTTTGTATAATCCCTGCACCACTGGTTCAGCATACAAAGCTGAAGAGGTCGCATGTGAAAACGAGCAAAGGGGATCGCGTCCGATGCAGCAGTCATGAGACCTAGAATTTCCATGCATAAAGCTACCGAAGGGAATGATTGAGACTGAAGGTTTCGACAAGCTGAAACCAATTTCAGACGTCTCTTTTCTGTTAGAGACAAGGTCATGAACACTGAATCTATTTGGAAACCTAAAAAGGTTACTCTTGTCTGAGGAATCAATGAACTCTTTGGTAAATTGATCCTCCAACCATGTTTTTGAAGAAACGACACAAGTCGATTCGTATGAGATTCTGCAGAATGTGAAGACTGAGCAAGTACCAAGATATCGTCCAAATAAGGAAATACCGCAATACCCTGTTCTCTGATTACAGATAGAAGGGTACCGAGAACCTTTGAAAAGATCCTTGGAGCTGTCGCTAGGCCAAACGGCAGGGCCACAAACTGGAAATGCTTGTCTAGAAAAGAGAATCTCAGAAACTGAAAATGATCTGGATGAATCGGAATATGAAGATATGCATCCTGTAAATCTATTGTAGACATATAATGCCCTTGCTGAACAAAAGGCAGAATAGTCCTTATAGTTACCATTTTGAATGTTGGTATCCTTACATAACGATTCAATATTTTTAGATCCAGAACTGGTCTTAAGGAATTCTCCTTCTTTGGTACAATGAATAGATTTGAGTAAAACCCCAGACCCTGTTCCAGAACTGGAACTGGCACAATTACTCCAGCCAATTCTAGATCTGAAACACATTTCAGAAATGCCTGAGCCTTCACTGGGTTTATTGGAATGCGAGAGAAAAAAAAATCTTCTCGCAGGCGGCCTTACCTTGAAACCTATTCTGTACCCTTGTGAAACAATGTTCTGAATCCAAAGACTGTGAATCGAATTGATCCAAATATCTTTGAAAAATTGTAACCTGCCCCCTACCAGCTGGGCCGCACCTTCATGTGGACTTGGGAGCTGGCTTTGGCTTTCTAAAAGGCTTGGATTTATTCCAGACTGGAGATGGTTTCCAAACAGAAACCGTTCCTTTAGGGGAAGGGTCAGGCTTCTGTTCCTTATTCTGAGGAAAGGAACGAAAACGAACAAACAAACAATTTCCGGCGACAAGAATGACGCCAGAAATGACAAAAAAAAATTTTGCGCCAAAAAAGTCAGCGGCAAGAATGACGCAATAAATTGAAGCATTTTCAGCCCCCGCAAGCCTAACAGCCCACAGGGAAAAAAAGTAAATTGAAACAATTTTTAAGGTAAGAAAAAAATTGATTATTCATATGCATTATCCCAAATAATGAAACTGACTGTCTGAAATAAGGAATATTGATCATCCTGAATCATGGCAAATATAAGTTTAAAGACATATATTTAGAACTTTATAAATAAAGTGCCCAGCCATAGCTTAGAGTGTCACAAAAAATAAGATTTACTTACCCCAGGACACTAATCTACATATAGTAGATAGCCAAACCAGTACTGAAACGAGAATCAGTAGAGGTAATGGTATATAAGAGTATATCGTCGATCTGAAAAGGGAGGTAAGAGATGAATCTCTACGACCGATAACAGAGAACCTATGAAATAGATCCCGTATAAGGAGACCATTGAATTCAAATAGGCAATACTCTCTTCACATCCCTCTGACATTCACTGCACGCTGAGAGGAAAACCGGGCTCCAGCCTGCTGCAAAGCGCATATCAACGTAGAATCTAGCACAAACTTACTTCACCACCTCCACGGGAGGCAAAGTTTGTAAAACTGAATTGTGGGTGTGGTGAGGGGTGTATTTATAGGCATTTTGAGGTTTGGGAAACTTTGCCCCTCCTGGTAGGAATGTATATCCCATACGTCACTAGCTCATGGACTCTTGCTAATTACATGAAAGAAAGATGGAATCTCCCCCTTGGAGGAGAATCTTTGAAATCTAGAAGGTACCCCTGGGTTACGATTTCTAAAGCCCAGGAGTCCTGGACGTCTCTTGCCCAAGCCTGAGCAAAGAAAGAAAGTCTGCCCCCTACTAGATCCGGTCCCGGATCGGGGGCTACCCCTTCATGCTGTCTTGGTGGCAGCAGCGGGCTTCTTGGCCTGTTTACCTTTGTTCCAAGTCTGGTTAGGTCTCCAGACTGACTTGGATTGAGAAAAATTCCCCTCTTGCTTTGCAGCAGGGGAAGAGGTAGAGGGACCACCTTTGAAGTTTCGAAAGGAACAAAAATTATTTTGTTTGGTCCTCATCTTATTTGTCTTATCCTGAGGAAGGGCATGGCCTTTCCCTCCAGTGATGTCTGAAATGATCTCTTTCAGTTCAGGCCCGAATAGGGTCTTACCATTGAAAGGGATGGCTAAAAGCTTTTGATGACACATCAGCAGACCAGGACTTAAGCCATAACGCTCTACGCACTAAAATGGCAAAACCTGAATTCTTTGCTGCTAATTTAGCCAGTTGAAAAGCAGCATCTGTAATGAAAGAATTAGCTAGCTTGAGAGCCCTAATTCTATCCAGAATATCATCTAATGGGGTCTCAACTTGAAGAGCCTCCTCCAGAGCCTCGAACCAAAAAGCAGCTGCAGTAGTTACAGGAACAATGCACGCTATAGGTTGGAGAAGAAAACCCTGATGAACAAATATTTTCTTTAGGAGACCCTCTAATTTTTTATCCATAGGATCTTTGAAAGCACAACTGTCTTCAATAGGTATAGTTGTACGCTTAGCCAGGGTAGAAATAGCTCCCTCCACCTTAGGGACCGTCTGCCACGAGTCCCGCATGGTGTCTGATATGGGAAACATTTTTCTTAAAAGTAGGAGGGGGAGCGAACGGAATACCGGTCTATCCCACTCCTTAGTAACAATGTCCGAAATCCTCTTAGGGACCGGAAAAACATCAGTGTAGGCAGGAACCTCTAGAAATCTGTCCATTTTACACAATTTCTCTGGAACTACAATAGGGTCACAATCATCCAGAGTCGCTAAAACCTCCCTGAGCAACAAGCGGAGGTGTTCTAGTTTAAATTTAAAAGCCATCATATCTGAGTCTGTCTGAGGGAACATCTTTCCTGAATCAGAAATCTCTCCCTCAGACAGCAAATCCCTCACCCCCAACTCAGAACATTGTGAAGGTGCATCGGATATGGCTAATAAAGCGTCAGAAGGCTCAGCATTTGTTCTCACACCAGACCTACTGCGCTTCCCCTGTAACCCAGGCAGCTTAGATAAAACCTCTGTGAGGGTAGAATTCATAACTGCGGCCATATCTTGCAGGGTGAAAGAATTAGACGCACTAGAAGTACTTGGCGTCGCTTGAGCGGGCGTTAATGGTTGTGACACTTGGGGAGAATTAGATGGCATAACCTGATTCCCTTCTGACTGAAAATCATCCTGCGACATACTTTTAGTAGATAAAATATGTTCTTTGCAATTTATTGACCTTTCAGTGCAGGAGGGACACATTCTAAGTGGGGGTTCCACAATGGCTTCTAAACATATTGAACAATGACTTTCCTCAATGTCAGCCATGTTGAACAGGCTAGTAATGACTACAAACAAGCATGAAAACACTTTATTTAGTGAAAAAAATAATCTTAAAAAACGGTACTGCGCCTTTAAGAGAAAAAAAGCATACACGTTCTGCAAAACTGCTTTAAAATGCACCAAATTTTTCAAAATTTTGATAGCAGACTCAATATGTGTAGTTAAGTTTGCTCCACAAGAAAATTTTACATTTAACTCTTTATTGTGCAAACCGGATTGAATTAAGGCCTAAATCCGGAAAAAACACCCCCAGCACCTTGCAACAGCCCTGCTGTGGCACCTACCTGCCCTCAGGGATTGTAAATATGGGGTTAAAGCTTCGATTTGGCCCAAAACATCCACAAGGGCCCTCAGGAGTTGGAGCTTGCTGCTTGCAGAGTGAAAACAACTGCGCATCTGAGGCGCAAAATAGGCCCCGCCCATCTCACTCGATGTCAGCCTCAAAGAACCGCACCAGAGCGGTTTAAAACTAGCCATGTGGGTTCTGAGACCCAAAAGATAAGCCAAGTGTACCCTCAAAAAAAGTGCCCAAAAAACGTTATTGCCCACAAAATGTTAACAGCACTCTCAGTTCAAAAAACGTTTGCCCACAAACATTCAAAACTCAGTGTCAACCATTTTTTAATTAGCCCCTTATGCAAGATTAGTAATGCCTTTCTATAGCTCTTAGGATTATTGCTTACCCTTACCCTCATGGGGATACTGTCAGCCTTTATGAAATACACAGTCTCTCCAGAAAAAAATGACTGAACATACCTCACTGCTATATAGCATGAAAACGTTCCTCACACTGAAGTTTCTTGTACCCCTCAGCCTCTGTGGGAACAGCACTGGATCTTAGTTACAAATGATAAGATCATCATCCTCCAGGCAGAAGTCTTCATCCATCTGCTGCCTGAGAGTAAATAGTACACACCGGTACCATTTAAAACAAAAAACTCTTGCTTGAAGAAATTAAAAACTAATATTTTTTCTTTCACTTTACCCTTCCTAGTACTTAGAGTAGGCAAAGAGAATGACTGGGGGGTGGAGCTAAAGGAGGAGCTATATAGACAGCTCTGCTGTGGTGCTCTTTGCCACTTCCTGTTAGCAGGAGGATAATATCCCACAAGTAAAGGATGAATCCGTGGACTCGTCGTACCTTATAGAAGAAACCAGTCTTATAATCACATTTCATAGACATCATATCTGAACAACTCTAATAACTTTGGATTACGTATATATATATATATATATATTTTTTTTTTTAATTGGACATAATCAGGAACAGCAATTCATTTGCGCCACCTATTATTTTATACATTAGTGTTCATAATATGTTAGGAATAAACATTTTTAGATTCTGGTCTACAGTTAATGCAAATTTACTATCACTTTCCAATTTATGTATGATTGTTATACAGCAATATTTCACTAACATAGCACCACATTTTTCTTTTTTTTACAGTTTTCTGTATTTTACCTTCAAATATTTGTGGTTAAAAGCTTGCAGTCTTCTACTAAAAGTAGTTATCCCTAAAAAATGTTTTCACTCATTTGCATTAGAGGAATAGTAAATCTTTAAAAAAAGTCTACAAATAATATTAAAAGGACATGAAATCTAAAATTTTTCTTTCATGATTCAGATAGAGAATAAAATTTTAAACAACATTTCAATTTACTTCTATTATATAATTTGCTTCATTCTTTAGATATCCCTTGTTGAAGAAATAGCAATGCACATGGGTGAGCCAATCACACGAGGCATCTATATGCAGCCACCAATCAGCAGATTCTGAGCCTATATAGATATGCTTTTTAACAAAGGAGAAAATGAATCAAAAGAAGTAAACTTGAAAGCTGTTTAAAAGTGCATGCTCTTTCTAAATCATTGAAGAAAAAAATGTGTGTTTCATGTCCCTTTAAACATTCCAATGCAATATACATAGTTAGATTTTGTGTTATTTTTTTAGATACACAAAACTAAAATGCACTGAATAGGTCTCTACCCCCTGACAGTACTGTGCAGTGACAGTGAATCAAAGCTATCAATGCACATAGTGGACTAATGTCTATACAGATAAGAAAGAATAGTCCTGTTGTACAATGTCTGTTTCTGAGTCTGTGTAGGAAGATAGATTATTAATAAGTGAATTCCTTTATATAAGTTCCTGGGGATGTTCAACGCTTTAATTGTGTTATAGCCGGTGCTTTTCATTAAAGTTATCTTGCACAGAAAGATTCTTGGTCTTCATATTTTGGCTGTTTGGATATGCTGTCTGAAACCGAAAGATTCATTTCTTAAAACTCTAATACATTATCTAGATTCAAACAGTATTCGGGTGGCCAAACCTGTTACAAGCACTAGAGGGCAGATTTAGCCTAATTTTGCACCACTATTTTTTTTAGATTTAAGATGTTTGGGGGGTTGGCTTATTGTTAGCATAGCAGAAAGTGTGAGAATGCATCAAATAAATATAAAATGAGAGAATTTAAAAAAACACCAGGTATTTTTAATTCCTTACCCAATTACCCAGTAGGACATTGTTGGGGGCAATTTCTTTTGGTCTGTCCAATTTTCAGGAGAACATTCAAATAATATACCATGCTCCTTAACTGGACCAAGTCCTGTAAAGGCAGTATCGTTGACTACTTCAGATTTTTTAGATTTCTGGAAAAAGACAAAAATTAACAACAAATGTATTAAGGGCCAGATAACAAGTGGAACACTATTTAATTTATCCAGCTTGAGCATTAACTGTGCTAGAAGAAAGCTTTTTGCAAGCGTCGAGTTGCGCTCGTATTGTGAGCTGACCGTAAACTGTTTTCACTCACGAGCTAAGCCAATAAGCGCAAAAAGTCAAAGTTAGAATATCGCGTGCGCATTCAGGTATTCCCCCATAGAAGTCAATGGAGCGAAAAAAGTGGACAAAAAAACACCCTACTTGCACGCAAACCCGATCGCATAGTCTCAAGTGTGCTAACCAGACATGAAAATATTAATATTTCACATTCCAATGTACTTCACATAGCAGAATATGTTCTGTTTATTCATAAATACATATTTCTACATATATATGATGGTATTTTGGTACAATGTCATCTACTTAACTGCAAAGGGCTCCAATGCACTTATATATTTGTCTACATATGTTTTTATGTGTTTATATACATACACACACATATAAATACATAAAAAAAAATATATATATATATATATATATATATATATACACACACACACACACAAACATACATATTCATGCTTAGACATGTATATGTATGGATGTCTATGTTAAAGCCCTTTGCCTGCTTAGAGCCCTTATAACTTGTGTGCAATATTTTTTTTAAAATAATTTTTATTAGATGGTGTTATGAATATAACTGTACGAAACAGTTAACAAGAGCGCCGAGGACGTGCTAACCCAATGAGCTTTAATGAATTGCACTCAAGCAATCACATTTACTTTCAACTTGTAATACGATTAATAAACATGACGCACGTAAACACCTGCAAAAAAAACCTTATCGCTTGTGCGCAAACGTTAGCGCTTCACTCGTAATCTGGCCCTAAGTGATTAAAACAGTTGGTTACCACATCATTTCAGTTGTGGGAATTAGGTACTGCATGCCACAAACTATTACTAATAAGCTCACGTAATGCACTATTTTACATACTGTTAGGGAATGCATGGCACATTAAAAACAATTTAAGTATAGAAACAAACAGATTGAAAACAACATTTATGCTTACCTGATCAATTTAGCGCTACGGCAGCGCTATACAAATAAATGATAATAATATTTAATTTCTTTCATGATGGTGAGAGTACACAAAACATCACATGTGAAAAAGTACTCTTTAAACCACTAGGAGGAGGCAAAAACACCACAACATATCAGAGCTTTATATCCCTCCCACTACCTTGAATCCTCAGTCATAAATGTAGCCAAAAAGATGGAGGAAACACAAAAGCAGGATAGACAAAATCATGGTAAATGAAGTGCAAAACAAGTTCTGCTGCCAATTGTTCAAAAGAAAGGGCAGGGCTTGCAGACTTGCCATCATGAAATAAATTAATTTTTAGCAAGTAAGCATAAATTTTGTTTTTTGTCATCAGGGAGTCCACATGACATTTCATGTCGGTAAAACTCTCTCAATACAGTGAAGCCAACAAGCCTACCATTTAATAAGGGGGGGGGCACCAAACAGGTAAGGCAGGTATGTTACTACGGCCCACAGAACTTTCCTGCCAAAGCACCTTTAGAAAAGGCATACACATCAATGAGACAAAAATTCTAAAAAGTAGGCAGAGGGCCAAGTATGTGCCTTAAAAATCTACTCCACAGAAGCTTCATTACAGAACAAACCAAGAAGTGTTAACTATTCTAGTGCAATGAGCAGTATTGAACTTGGGGTTCAGAAAGCTTTGGCAGTTAGCCTAGCCAAGAGGCTAAGCTAAAAATGCCTAGGTTTAAATGGAGGGGCCTGTATGACTGTTAAAACCATATTAAGATTTCTGAGAGGAAAAGCTGGTATAATGACTGGTCTGATAGAGATCAAGGTCTGAACAAAGTTCTGAATACCAGGAAACTTTCATTGTTATACAAAACATATATTGTCAATATCTGACTCTTAAAAGAACTGGCTAATAAGTAATTTTCGCCATACTGTCCTGTGAAAACTGTAGCTCACTAGGAATTCAAAAGTACATTGGAATAGAAAGGTTTTTCTAAACTTGCGAAATATTCGCCTGGAAACAGGCTTTCTGGCCTGAATAAGAGTATCAATACCTTTATTATAAAGCTCTCCGAGTCAGCATTTGCTGTTCAATCACCATGCCGTCAATCTTAGAACTTTGAGATCCTGATGAAAGAAAGTGCCGTGTGAAAGAGGGTCCTCTCTAGGGGGAAGCTGCCAAGGAGAAAGTTCACCTCCCACTTCACTACTGAGTTGTCACTAGCTGAGATCATGCAAAGATTGTGTTCTGCCCAAGTGATAATGCGGGCCACTTGCTTTATCAGCAGGGAACTGCATGATCTGTGGTTATTGATGTAAGCCACTGCTGTGACATTGCCTGATTGGTATCTTAGAAAGAAAGGATTCCTGCCTGAGGCTAGGCCAACTCTGGAAAGCCTTGAAGAGTTCAAGAATGTTTATTGGTTACCTTGCCCCCATAAACCAAATTCCTTGAGCTCTCTGTGACCCCCAGACTGCAACCCAAACAGTAAGACTGGCACCTCCCACTTTGGCCAGAGAAAGGAGGCCCCCTGGACAAAGGTTTGGTTAGACTGCAACAAAGACAGGAACTGTCTTGCCTTGTAGTTTAGCAGGATTGAATGAGACAGATCCTATTTTATATGTACACAGTCACAGAAATTGTGTGAGATTGCTTGCACCACTGTCAGTAAAGCTCCAAGAAGTTTATAAAGACTCTGGGGACAGTTGCCAGACCAAAAGGAAGTGCCACAATGCCTGTTTAAGGAGTCATATTTCAGGAACTTGAAATGATCCCTGTGAATAGGGATATGTAAATAGTCATCTTTTAAGTAAATGGTAGAAATAAACTAACTTTCATGTACCGAAGGTAATATATAGCGAATCATCACTATCTTGAAAGTTGGTACTTTCAGTTAGCATTTTGATAGCCAAGGTCAGAAACCCAGGTTTATTTCCAAATCCTGAACAGGGACAATAACTGTATTATTTCAAGACCTTTACACATGCTAGAAAGACATTAGCTTTTGAGGAATATCGAGACTGGAGGTAATCCTTCTTGCAAAGATTTTGATCAAAACCCTATTTGGTACCCCAAAACCCAAGTGTATTCAACAGATGTCTCCCAGGCCTCCTGAAAAAAGTTCAGTCTACCCCCACCAGAACCTTGCCTAGCCTGAACTTTATGTGGACCTTGAGGTTGGAGCGGACTTCATTGATTTTTTTCAAACTTAGGCAAGTAACAGTTGTGCTTTCAATAGACTTTGGAGGAATCTGGGTCAATGTGGAGAAAGTCTTGTTTCTTATACTGATGAAAATAGAAAAAGCACCCTGTGGGACTAAACTTGCCATTAGCCATTTTATCTTGTGGCAGGAAAGCTAAATTTCCCCATAAAAAAAAACTGCGGTCCCGACTATTTTTAAACGGTCTTCAGTTTCTTCCATAGAGGCTTCTTAAGCGATAAGGTCTGAGAGGTTGTCACATCAGACCACAGTAGCTGCCGCCACCCAAGCTACACTGACACAGCTAGGCTAAACATAAAGTCTGCCAGCTAAAAGGATAGTCTGTGAAAGCCTTCATGCTATTTGTCCATGAAATACTAAAATGAGGTGCTATCTTCTAAAAGAATTGTAGCCAGTCTGACAAGTGTAGATATCTCTTCATCCACCTTAGGAATGGATTCCCATACATCCAAAGGAATCAGGAACATGTTCTTAAACTTGGCGGAGGGAAACCAAGCTTTGTTCCATTCCTTGGTAATCAAATCAGGAACTGCGCCAGTTAATGGGAAGGTAGACAGCTATGTAGGTGGGGCAACTCTGCAGGATCCTCTCTAGGATTAGACTAAGACTCAATGCATGGCATGCATAACTGAGCAGGGGTTAAACTAAATTACCCCCTTTTCAGGGGGTCAGATACTTGTCAGACTTGAGCTGTACCAGCTTGTTCCATATTTAGTGTAGGAGAGTAAGGGTAGAAGCAAGTATCTATAGATATATAGGCACACAACACAGAATGAAGGCACACAAATGGTTAACACCATATTGGGAACACAGGATTGAGGGCACAATGTAAAACTAAAATCCTTGTGTTGGTTACAGTAAAGGTGTACATTTTAGCTACAAATTAAAATCTTTAATGATGCTTATTTTAATTATTCAAATATACTGCTGAACATACAGGGTTAAAATACATGATCTTTGCAAAGCTCTTATAGGTAGAAGTGACTTATCCCTCCACTAGTCCTGGTGACTACTTTCTTTTAGCAGAAAATGGCTACCCCACTGTAGTGAGAAGAAGCAGGACAAAGGAAGGTGTGCTGCTATGGTTGTAAAATATTAATCCCTGATGTGCCAGCAGTTTGTAAGTAAGTATAAGCTGTTTTTATCAAAAAGTATAAAACTCCAGGGACCAAAGAGCTGAGGGAACTGCACTGTTGTAACCAGTAATGCCAGTGTATTATAAAACTGATTGTGGTAAGTTAAAAGAGACAGTACCCTATTTTTTAAGTTTTTGATAACATGCCCCAAATTACCTACTGAAGAAGTTGTTTAGTGTATGTATCTATGTCCCCAGGCTATGTTCATACTAGTAGCCAGTGGGCTATGAAGGTGCAATGTACTTAACTATCAGCACCTTCAACTGTGCTTAACTTAGCTGCAGACAAATGCTTCCAGTAGAGTAGCCCATCCGAGGTAGTGCAAGCACAGTGCCAAGAATCTCCCAAGGAAAAGCATTTTATAACCAAGGGGATTGGTAGATAAATCAGCATTACCACTAGGGACGGCTGTGGATCACACAAGGAGCAGCACACTGTAGAGGCCTGTGAAATTTCCATACTGGGAAAAGATTTATCACTGCCTGTCTGAAAACTCCTGGTCAACCCCTCTGTCCTTCATTGGTACTCTGAGGAGGAAATGATATAAGATTGATAAGAGAACTTCTCTCTATGACGAGTACATCAACATTCCATGATGGAGGCAAAAAAAGACTAAAGATTCAGTGTAAATGGGAGGGATTTAAAGCTCTGTTATGTTGGGGTGTTTTTGCCTCCTCCTAGTGGACTGGAAGGTAATTTCAAAATGTGAGGTCTTGTGGAGTTTCTGATGAAAGTAATACAATGTTTGAAGACCCTATCCCTATTATTATAGCTTACACTTTACTGGGAGCAAATAACTAGATAATGTGACAGAATCCACTGCTTTAACATTGATGTTAAAAATAATGATTGACCCCCCCATTCCTGCTTACCACACGGCCCTTTTATATATTTATATATATATATATATATATATATATATATATATATATATATATATATATATTGTATATATATATATATAAATAAAACAAATAATTTAAAGTGACAGTCTACACCTTAGTCATCTTAAAGTCTTACCTCAGATTAAGCTGCAAATATCCCCCTGCGCCCTTTCTATATCATGCAGCAGGAACAGTAAAAAAGTTATTTTAAAATGAATAGTGTTTCTGGCCAGTTTAAAATGTCTGCCAAGCTCAGCCCACTGATGACATCACAATCTGGGCTGCATCTAGGTACTGAATAGCACTGACAGGCTTTTGAATTCAACTTGTAAGCCTTTTGTGATTGGATGCCATATGCAGCCCAGATCATGATGTCATCAGTGGGCTAAACTTGGCAGCCATTTCAAACTGTCCAGAAACACTATTCATTTTAAAATAACGTTTTTACTCTTCCTGTTGCATGATATAGAAAGGGTGCAGGAGGCTATTTGCAGCTTAATTTAAGTTAAGACTTTAAGATAACTAAGGTGTAAACTGTCCCTTTAGGCAAATGATAGAAAACATGTGGAATTACATAGCTGTCTTACCTCTTCCTTTAAGGTTTGCTGAAAGACTGAGCGTATTGATAGGCAACAGCGATGGAAGTTCTTGATGAGCTGAGGATGAATGGTGCCACTAAGTTGCTCAACCTCTCTGTGTGTTGGTGAAATGAAGACTCCTTGCATGGTTTCCAAGTATATGTAATGGAAAAGTGTATTTTCAGGGCCTGACGTCAATCTTTAAAAAAATTGTAGAAAGAATTATGCCAAATTATTGTTTAATAATGAATAATAAGAATGCTTGCTTGAGTTATCAGCTTGATTCATGATAGGGTAAAACAATTCCTTCTCTTCCTCATGTAAAGAAAAGTTCTGCTTAACAAATCATTAACAGGCTGAGGAACATCTAAACTTGTATAAATGTCAAACAGTTTTGGGTTGAAGTGTATGTAAGTGTCCATATTGTACAAACATCTGTTCACAGTGCTCAGATCTTTAAGAGTAATAGTTATGTTCAGGAGCTTCTTGACACACTTTGAGTAGCTGCCACAGACCCCTCTAACTTTTCTTTTTTTTTTTATTGAAAGTAAAACAATTACATAAAATCATTATGCAAAACAAGATAGATTACAGCTTTGAATAATTTTACATCTGAATTATTAAGAGGAGTGTGATAGGAGGGAATGAGAAAATAGGGGAGAAGTCAAATACGGTTAAAATGGGTGCAAGGGTGGGTGGAAAGAAAAGGGGAAAAGCACTGAATTGCATATTCTGTAAGCCAACAATGTTTCCCTATTACACCAGTAAATATTTGCAAGGGTTTATGCATTTAGAGAATGTATGCTTTTGTCTGGAGATAAGATTCCCACATGAAGTTCATTTGAGCATATGTGTCCATGTTTTTATTTTTCATGTAATAGTATTCCTCTAATGAAAGTGTGCGATGATATTCTGAGTGCCACTGTGCGAGGGAGGGAACTCTATCTGATTTCCAATTCCTGGCTAGCATAATTTTAAAACTGTTGCTTAAAATGTGAAATAATTTTTTTGATGGAGTGGGGAGTTTATTCAGAATTTTATTGAAGAGCCACATACAGGGGTCGAGGGGGGTGGGCACACCTAGGATTTTGCTGGATTCTTGTGCTATCTCGCTCCATACAGGAGATATTGTACAGCATTGCCACCAAATATGAGACATATGGCATTCAGATGAACCACATCTCCAGCATTGGGCTGATTTGAGTTGATAATTTTTTTTACATCTCTCTGGGGTTAAATACCATCTCTGCAGGATCTTTAGGTTAAGTTCAATGAATTTGCAGGAGATTGAGGTTTTTTTGATGTTGGCAAAAATGTGTAGGGCATCTGTATATGTAATTTCTGTACCTAGTTCAGAATTCCATCTGTCTATATAATATGGGAGAGATCCGTGCGGCTGTTGTGATAAGAGCGAGTGTGTGATAGATAGTGCGTGTCTGGTTGGGGTGGTGTTATGGCAAAGAGATTCAAAGGGGGTCATTGACCTGGTCATATTTTGGACTTATGGGTGTGATGTAATATAGGAATGACATTGTCTATAGAAAAACCAGTCTTTAAATACAAAAAAACCTGTAGAAACCAGCTCGTCTATTGAGGGGGAATACTGCTCATTTCCCATATGATAGATCTGTAAGGATCTAAGAGGGGTGCCTATCAGCTTCGGTATCAGTGAAAGACCCGGGTGAAATTCGGTATTGTGTGTCAGCGGTGTTAATGGGGAGAATTTGGAGGATATATTTAGGTATTCAGTCAATACTTTGTCCCAAACTTTAAAAGTTTCCGATATAATTTGTGAAGGAAACTAAGAATTTATCTCAGTCTTTTGGAGTCCAGCATAGCTGGCCTAAATGCTGATTTTGGGCCATGTCATGTTCTAGTTGAACCCATATCTTATCGTTCAGGTTAGAGTACCAATCTATAATTCGCTGTAAGAAGGTAGCTTGTCTATACCTATGGAGATCCGGTACCCCAAGCCCCCCCCCATAGAAATGGGCAGAAGCATTATCTTTTTGCTGATTCTTGCTCTATTGTTAAACCAGATGAAGTCTAAGATGCTTGATTGTAAGGTGTTCATGAAGCTTGACTGGAGTGGGATGGGCAAGGCAAGGTTTGGAAAAGGTAGAGGAGCCTAGGGAGGATATTCATTTTAATAACGTTAATTCTCCCTACCCAGGAGATGTGATTTTTTTCCAAGAGGAAAGGTCTGCAGTTATCCTCGCTAGAAGAGGTTTATGATTTAAGGTAAAGAGTTTATCTGGAGTTGGTGTCAGATAGATGCCCAGGTATTTAAGTGAAGTTATCTGCCAACGGAATGGGCATATTAGTTTGATTGGTTCTAAATCTATTATGGGGATATTAATGCTCATAATTTCCGACTTGCTTTTATTAATTAGAAAGTTAGAAGCATTTCCAAATTCCTCTAGCTGATGGATTATATGGGATATGGTGGTTAAGGGGTTTGTGATACAGAATAAAACATCGTCCGCATATAACAATTTTATGATGCACGTTTTGAATTTGTATTCCTGATATCTGAGAATGGTTACGAATTCTATGGGCTAGTGTTTCTATTACACAGGCAAATAAAAGTGGGGAGAGGGGGCAGCCCTGTCTAGTGCCGTTTGTGATGTTAAATGGGGCTGAAAGGGAGCCGTTTACGTGGACTCTAGCTGTGGGGGTAGAGTACATGGCGAAGACTGCCCTATACCTATTTTTTGGAATACCGCTCTCAGAAACTGCCAGCCAACGTGGTCAAGAGCGGGATGTTTTTGTGGGTGGCATATTCTATTAATTGGGTAACCCTAATTGTATTGTCCTTTGCTTCTCTAGAGGGAACGAATCCAACTTGATCCTTTCCGATCAGCTGTGGTAAAACTGTGTTTAATCTTATTGCAAGAATCTTGGCGTAAATTTTTATATCTGTGTTTAATAGGGAGATTGGTCTATAACTTTCTACAAATTCAGGGTTTTTCCCAGGTTTCGGTATGATGGAAAAAAATGCTTCTAAAGTCTGTGTAGGAAAGGGATTATCTGGTGTTATCGAATTAAACAGAGTTAATAAATGTGGAGAAAGAAGGTCTATATATTTCTTGTAATAAAAATTCGTATAAACATCTGGGCCTGGAGCTTTGTCAGAGGGGAGGTCTTTTATGGTTTTTCGAATCTCTAGTAAAGTAATGGGTTGTTGGAGGAAGGTTTGTTGTTCTTCCGTTATTTCAGGGAATTTTATATCAGACAGGAAATGTTCAATGTAGGATGCACTTTTATCTAAGAAGGGTGCTTGTTTGGTCGGTGATTTTGTAGTTAAGTTGTATAGTTGTTCGTAGTAAGAGCGAAAAGATTCGGCTATATTAGCGGTGTCATAGTGTGTTTTGTTTGCAGATCTTATCTTAAGGATGTAAGAGCGGTTGGTTGTGCGTTTCAGTTTGCGGGCAAAAAGTCTACTACATTTATTGTCTCCCTCATAAAATGACTGTTTAAGTTTAAAGGCTAGCCTTTTACATTCTTTATCTAGGAGGCTTGTTGTTGTTTGTTTTATGTCTTGTAAAGCTTTAGCTAATTGGGTGTCGGTGGGTTTTTTTTTGAGCTGAGTTTCTAAGTCATTCATCTTGTATAAAGAGTCTTGTAACAATTGTCTTTGTTGTTTTTTATAATGAGATTGTATACTCCCCTCGCACTGTTCCTTTATGTGCTTCCCAGATGTTCTGAAATGAAGGCACTGAGCCAAGATTAATGTGAAAGTATTCTTCTATAGATTTTTGTATTTTATCAGTGTATTGTGGGAGTTCTAGTAGTTCTTCTTTGAGTTTCCAGGTGTAGGTTGAGGGGGGGGGCTGAGGGCCATGTGATTGTGCACGATACCATAGAGTGGTCCGACCAGGACGTAGGGAGTATAGCTGATTGTGTGGCTAATGATAGTGTGGTAACATCAGTTAGGAAATAATCTATGCGAGAATACCGTGAATGTGGGTGTGAGAAAAAAGTAAAATCCTCTGTCTCAGGATGGTGTATTCTCCACACGTCGTGTACAGTTAAATCTCTTAGTCTTTGTTTAATGGTGGCTATAGCTCTGTGTGAGGTAGTTGAGGTGTGATTGGAGTTGTCCCGGAAGGGGTCTAAAGTAACGTTGAGGTCACCCCCTATTATCAACAAACCCTTGGCAACCTCTAGGAGTTTATCAGTTAGGGAGGATATGAATTTATCTTGAGCTGTATTAGGGGCATAGGCACATACCAAAGTAGTAGTTGTATTATATAATTTTCCCACTAGAATAATGTATCTGCCTTCTGTATCTTTGTATGAATCCAGCAACTGAAAAAGGTATTCCTTTCCTAATTAAGATACCTACTCCATTCGTTTTGGAGTTGTTTGAGGAATAATATGAAGGGCCGAATTTATAAAAGAAGGTTTTAGGTTCATGACCTTTTAAAAAGTGGGACTCTTGTATGAATGTTAGGTCACCTCCTTTACTTTTGATATCTCGTATAACTATATTTCTTTTGTGCGGGTTATTTAATCCTTTGACATTAATTGACAGAAAAGATAACAATCGTTTGCTTGTTGTGGTTTAAATCATTGTGTGCTATGTTTAGTGAGATCGGATGGAACAGTGTGAGTGATAACAACAGTTTAACCATTCCTTGGTTCTGCAGGACCCTCAGTGACATCTTGATACAGAAAGAAGCAAGAGCAAATACAGTGTATAATCAAAAGTATACCTTACATATACATCACAATATAACCCGTAATTTTCAGGTGGTAACCGTTGGGGTAGGGATAGATAACTAGGGGGGGGGGGGGGGGATGGTGAAAAACCATAAGGATGATTGAAATTACTTTCATTTCAATCTGAGGTCCTACAACAGGAAGGACATAAATATTAAATAGCAAAATAACAGTGTAAACAGTTACAATGAGGGTTGTGAACATAAACCTTCAAATTTAATTAATAATAACATTTTAGATTTGAAGGAAAAGGTGGTGTAGCAACATAAGCTTAATTTTACATTTCACCACGAGTAGTATATATGGTGTGAAGTAAACTATATTTTAACAACATCAATAACCAGAAATACATTTTAACCAGAAAAAAGGCACGACAAAAACTCTTTAGTGCAAAGATAGAGTCTCACCAACTGTAGGCATATAAAGGTATGTCCCGTAGTAGTTAGTCTCCGTACGAGGCTGTAGATGTGTTCATATTTTCTTTTCGCTTTTTTAAAGCGATTGGACTTTATTCCAAGCTGGGCTCTGTAGGCTTGAGAGTTGTGTGTGTAGTGTAGCGGCCTGAGGCCTGTCTGAAGATGATGGCGATCCCGGGGGTTTCAGAGAGATTCCCAGTCCTTTAGAGAGTTTGTCCAAATCTTGAATACTTTTATAGATGATGGTTGTTCCTTCATAAGGAACAATTAGGCTGAAAGGGAATCCCCAGCGATATTTGATGTTTTTATCTTGTAGTATAGATGTAATGAAACGGGCTTCTCTTCGTTTTTGAATAGTGCTAGGGCAAAGGTCTGGATATATTTGTAAGTCATGATCTAAATGAGAGGATCTTGCTTTCTGCCAAATAGCTTCTCTGTCGTTAAATCTGAGAAATTTGAGAATAATGTCTCTAGGAGGAGCATTTGGCGGTGGCGGGGGTCGGAGGGATCTGTGGGCTCTTTCTATTTCCCATGGTGGTGCTTGGTGGTCTCCTGTTATGTGGCGAAAAAGGCCTTGTAAATATTCCAACAGATCAGCTGCTTTTATTGCTTCTGGGACTCCCCTAATACGGAGATTACTCCTCCGGCCCCTATTCTCCAAATCTTCTATTTTTTCTTGCAAGATCTCTATTTTTGCTTCGTGTGTATTGGTTTGGTTATATATTAAACTGACTGCTTCAGATGTTGTGTCCTGTGTTTCTTCAATCTCCACTATTCTCTCACCCATCGCTGTCATATCCTTTCGCATTGTGGTTAATTCTTTTGTTATGAGAGATTTGAGTGATTCAAAGTCCTCTTTTGATGGGAGCTTAGCAATATCTTGTTTAAGCTGTATTATAAAGTCTGATGAAGATAAAGGGTCAGTGGGGGTAGGGTGTTCTGAGGTATCTGTGTCCTGCACATCAGGTGTGTTAGGCTGGAAAAAGGAGCTGACCAGTGTGTTAGCCTGGCTTTTAGTGTTTTTGTCTCCACGCCATTCTATCTATATTTATGCAGACAGGTATATGCAGTTCAGTGGTTTTAGTACTTTATTTGGGCCTTGCGTAAGTCCACCTTCCTCTGATGTAACTACCGCTTTTGCTGCCTCTTGATTATTTCAAAGTGTTGATGTGTTAAGTCTGTTTTTTTTACAGAAGTAATTTTAACATAAGGCAGTATAGTTTCTTCACATGCTGTGTTAATGCAGTTCGTGGCACATAGTGAGCGAGTCTCTGCAGGTCTTATGGCTGCTAAAGTAGATTAAATGTGTACATGCTGCGTAAGCTGCCTTCACCTCATTATGGTATTGTCTCTCTATTTTTGGGGAAACATTCAGGGTCTGATATTACCTCTTCGCTGGGTTCCATAGCATTAGTAGCAGTCTGCTCACATGGCTTTGCGACTACGCTCCAGCATCGCATATATTCCAAGATGGCGGCGGTGCGATTTTCAGCGGCTGTGTTAAAGGACTTTGCGGGTGAGTCCGTTCGCTACCGACTGCAGTGTTGGGCTCATCAGGTTCTCCAAATGTTGAGCCGTAGTTTGCTGTAGCTGTAAGGTGTTTAACACCGGATTTAAAGAGACTTGTCCTGCTGCTGTATCGGAGCTGTTTGACTACGCAGCCATTTGCCTGCCCGGCCAAGCTCCGCCCCCTAACTTTTCTTTTTTAACTAAATATTATTATGACAGAGTTGTTGCAGCTGAAGCTTATCCAACATCATCTGCAGCTCCCAGGTCCCTTACTAAAAGCAACTAAAAAATTTATTTTCACCTCACTGATGAAATCAACATTCTTCATCTTTAACTTAAGACAATGGATCAATAATAATAATAATCATCACAACAGCACACAATCCGATTCCCCCCCCATTTAAATTAACCATCAGTTTGTATAGCCATCAGAAGCTGTAATGCACATATGTCAAGTACAGTGCACACTCTCAGGCAGGAATTTAATACAGATAAAATAAAAATAAAATGCATCACAATGGTGAAAAACACAAATACAAAATAATGTGAAATAAAATGTGTCAAAATAAAGAATCAGATACAGACCATTAAAAAACAAAATTTATGCTTACCTGATAAATTTCTTTCTTTCCTGATATGGAGAGTCCACAATGTCATTCAATTACTAGTGGGAATATCACTCCTGGCCAGCAGGAGGAGGCAAAGAGCACCACAGCAAAGCTGTTAAGTGTCACTCCCTTACCCATATTCCCCAGTCATTTGACTGAAGGGAAATCGAAAAAGAATAATAGAAAGGTGTAGAGCGGCCTGAGGTTTAGTAAAAAATAACTGTCATAATAAAGGGTGGGGTTGTGGTCTCTCCATATCCGGAAAGAAAGACATTTATCAGGTAAGCATACATTTTGTTTTCTTTCCTAAGATATAGAGAGTCCACAACATCATCAATTACTAGTGGGAACCAATACCCAAGCTAGAGGACACAGATGACTAGGGAGGGAGAACAAGACAGGCAGACCTAAACAGAAGGCACCACCGCTTGAAGAACCTTTCTCTCAAAAGAGGCCTCAGCTGAGGTAAAAGTATCAAATTTGGAAAATTTGGAAAAAGTATGCAGAGAGGACCAAGTTGCAGCCTTGCAAAGCTGTTCCAAAGAAACTTCATCTTTGAAAGCCCAAGAAGAGGAGACAGCCCTAGTGGAATGAGCTGTAATTCTCTCAGGAGGCTGCTGTCCAGCAGTCTCATAAGCAAAACGAATCATACTTCTCAACCAGAGGGAAAGAGAAGTAGACGTAGTCTTCCGACCCTTACGCTTTCCTGAGAAACAAACAGGGCAGAAAGACAGGCGAAAATCCCTAGTCACCTATAGGTCGAATTTTAGAGCATGCACAACATCCAAGTTGTGCAACAGATGTTCTTTATGAGAAGAAGGATTGAGACAGAGAGATGGAACAACAATTTCCTGATTAATATTTCTATCCAAAACCACTTTAGAAAGAAACCCCAATTTAGTACGAAGAACCGCCTTATCCACATGAAAGATAAGGTAAGGCAAATCACTGCAAAGCCGAGAGTTCCAAAACTCTCTGAGCAGAAGAGATGGCAATAAGAAACAAAACCTTCCAAGATAGCAACTTAATATCTATGGAATGCATTGGCTCAAACGGAGCCTGCTGCAAAACTTTAAGAACAAGATTAAGGCTCCAAGGAAGAGCAACAGGTTTAAACACAGGCCTAATTCTGACCAGGGCCTGACAAAAAGATTGAACATCTGACACATCCGCCAGACGCTTGTGTAACAAAATAGATAATGCAGAAATCTGACCTTTCAGAGAACAGACTGACAACCCTTTCTCCAGACCTTCCTGGAGAAAAAAGACAAAATTCTAGGAATCCTGACCCTACTCCAAGAGTAGCCCTTAGATTCACACCAATAAAGGTATTGACGCCATACCTTATGGTAAATTTTTTGAGTAACAGGCTTGCAATCATGGTCTCAATGACCGACTCAGAAAATCCACGCTTAGACAGTACTAAACGTTCAATCTCCAAGCACTAAGCTTCAGAGAAACAAGATTTGGATGGAGTTAGAAGGTCCTTCCTCAGAGGCAACCTCCAAGGCGGCCGAGAAGACATCTTCACTAGGTCTGCATACCAGATCTTGCAAGACCATGCAGAAGCAATTAGAATTACAGATGCTCTCTCTTGTTTGATACGAGCAATAACTTGTGGAAGGAGCGCAAACGGAGGAAACGGGTATGTTAGACCGAAATCCCAAGGAACCGCCAGAGCGTCTATCAGGGCAGCCTGAGAATCCCTTGATCTTGAATCATACCTTGGAAGCTTGGCGTTCTGCCACGACCCCCCATTTGAGGGTTAACCTGGAGAACACCTCCGGATGGAGAGCCCACTCCCCGGGATGAAATGTCTGTCTGCTCAGGAAATTTGCTTCCCAGTTGTCCACTGCAGATAGACAATTGTGAGCTTCGGCCCACTGAAAAATCTGTGCCACCTTCATGGCTAAGGAACTACGAGTTCCTCCCGACTCCCAGACTACTCCCCAGCCTAGCAGGCTGGTGTCCATGGTCACAATCACCCAGGAAGGTCTCCGGAAGCATGTGCCCTGAGACAGATGCTCCCTCTGAGAAAGCCACCATGGGAGAGTCTCTTGTCGACTGGTCTCCATTCCATTGTCTAAGCTTGCATAATTGCAGAGCTCTCAAATGGAATTGAGCAAAGAAAATGTCCATGTGTCAGGGTGCCAGGAATCAGACTGAGACGAGAAGTGCAAAAATAATCACACCTTTATTAATAACAAAAAAATAATAAAAAGTCCACAAGTCAAATAACAAAAGCCAAAGCGAATAGTCAGACGAGCCGGAATCAGGAACAAGGAAAACAGCAGAGTCAGGAACAAGCCAGGGATCAGGAACCAGGAAGGACGTCAGGCAGCCAGGTAATTCACAGGAACTCTCACAAACAGGTCTGAGACAACGCAAAAGCAAAGCATATTGAACAGAGGCCCTTTAAATAATAAGTGATGACATCACAATTCTGAGACTCCATCCTGTCTCACACAGATGATGCACACGAGTCTGGCCATAAAAGGAAGTGCAGGAAATGAGCAGCATTCCCCACAATGCACCATAGTCAGCAAGAGAGGTGAGTAAAATGGCTGCCAGCAGCACATGGCAAACAAAACAGGGAAAAAACCCTGACAGTACCCTCCCCTCAACGACCCCTCCCCCGTGGGAGGACAAACGGCTTATTGGGGAAACGGGCATGGAAGGCACGAAGGAGGGCGGGAGCATGAACATTAGAGGAGGGAACCCAAGAACCCTCCTCCGGACCGTAGCCCCTCCAGTGAACCAAATACTGTACACGGCCCCTGGACATACAAGAGTCAATAATGCTGCTGACCGCATATTCCTCATGGTTGTCAACAAAGATAGGACAGGGACGAGGCAACACAGTGGTAAACCGATTACAAACCAATGGTTTCAAGAGGGAGACATGAAAAAGATTGGAGATGCGCATTGCAGAAGGAAGGTCAAGAGCGTAGGCCACAGGATTGACCCGTCGGAAAATTCGAAAAGGACCAACATAACGGGGAGCAAGTTTATTGGAAGGCACACAAAAATTCAAGTTGCGGGAGGACAGCCAAACTCTCTCACCAACCTGGTAGGAAGGCGCGGGCAGATGTCTACGATCAGCCTGGAACCTTTGGCGCTGCATAGAACTATGAAGGCAATCCTGAATCTGCACCCACGTAGAACGGAGTTGCCGGAGATGCTCCTCCAAAGCCGGAATACCCTAAGACATGAATGAATCGGGCAACAAGGATGGTTGAAACCCATAATTCGCCATGAACGGGGATAACTTGGAGGAAGCATTAATAGCACTATTATGAGCAAACTCTGCCCAAGGTAACAGTTCAGACCAATTATTGTGGTGATCTGAGAAATAGCAACGGAGGAACTGTTCCAGAGCTTGATTAGACCATTCTGCAGGTGAGGGTGATATGCCGAGGAGAAGGAAAGCTGGATCCCCATTTGAGCACAAAAGGAATGCCAAAATCTGGAGACAAACTGGCTACCCCAGTCCGACACTATCTCCTTGGGTAACCCATGTAAATGGAAGACCTCCCAGGCAAAAATTGAAGCAAGCTCCTGAGCGGTAGGCAACTTCATCAAGGGAATGCAATGTGACATTTTAGAAAACCGGTCAACCACCATAAGGATAACAGTATTGCCATTGGAAACAGGGAGCTCGACAATGAAGTCCATGGAAAGATGTGTCCAAGGACGCTCACCATTAGCAATAGGTTGAAGAAGACCCACAGGAAGACATCGAGGAGTCTTATTCTGTGCACAAACTGAGCAGGAGGCAACATACGCAGCAACATCAGAACAAAGACCTAGCCACCAGAATTGTCGAGTGACAGACCAAATCATTTGGTTCTTGCTTGGGTGACCTGCGCTTTAGGATAGTGGCAAGTGTGCAAAAGTTTAGTTCGAAGATTCTCAGGAACAAAACACTTACCACTAGGTTTCTCAGGAGGTGCATTAGTTTGCCCAGCCAGGATCTCCTCCCCCAAGGGAGAAATCAAATTAGTACGTATGGTAGCTAAAATATGGTCAGGAGGTATAACAGGAGTAGGTATAGACTCCTCCTTGGACAGAGGTGAAAATTGTCGAGAGAGGGCATCAGCGGTAACATTCTTACTACCAAGCAGGTAGGAAACCACATAATTAAACCGAGAAAAATAGCGCCCATTTGGCCTGTCAGGGCGACAAAAGTTTTGCTTCAGATAGATAAGTTAAATTCTTGTGGTCATTAAAAATGAGCACTGGCACGCTAGTACCCTCGAGAAGATGCCTCCATTCCTTGAGTGCCAAAATTATGGCCAGTAATTCCCTGTCGCCAATTTCATAATTGCACTCCGCTAGAGACAATTTCTTAGAGAAGAAACCACACGGATGCAAGGAACCGTCAGGCATAGGACGTTGAGACAAGAGGGCACCTACTCCAGTCTCAGACGCATAGACCTCAAGAACGAAAGGCAGGACAGGGTTAGGATGAGCCAGAACTGGAGCGGCAGCAAAGGCAGTCTTAAGACTATCAAAGGCCTTAATGGCAGTAGGTGACCAATGGAGTGGATCATTCTCTTTACGGGTCATGTCTGTGATAGGTTTGACCAAGGAAGAAAAGTTTTTAATAAACTTTCTATAGTAATTGGCGAACCCCAAAAAACGTTGAACAGACTGAAGACCAACTGGGCGAGGTCACTGCAGAACTGCAGATAACTTGTTAGGATCCATGGAGACCCCTGCAACGGAGATAACATAACCTAGGAAGGTTACTTGAGTCTGATGGAACTCACATTTCTCGAGTTTACAAAACAGGCCATGTCTCTGAACAACCCGTGTAACATCAGAACGAGCCTCAAGTGTGGGTGAGTGTATGGAGGATGTCGTCTAAGTACACCATAACACACTGTTGCAACATATCTCGTAGGACATCATTAATAAATTCCTGGAAAACAGCAGGAGCATTACAAAGGCCAAAGGGCATTACAATATACTCATAATGCCCGCTCCTGGTGTTAAATGCTGTTTTCCATTTGTGGCCCTCCTTGATCCTAACGAGATTGTACGCTCCTCTCAAATCAAGTTTAGTAAAGAACGTAGCTCCCTTGAGGCGGTCAAAGAGTTCCGTAATGAACGGAATAGGGTAAGCATTCTTAATGGTAAGACGATTAAGACCCCTATAATCGATGCATGGTCTTAACTCGCCACCCTTTTTCTTCACAAAGAAGTAGCCAGCCCCTGCAGGAGAGCAGGATTTGCGGATGATCCCCCGCGACAGAGCATCGGCAACTTACTCCTCCATAGCACAATTCTCTGCAACAGACAGAGGGTAAACCCGGCCCCGAGGAGGAATGGTGCAGGTCTATGGCACAATCGTAAGACCGGTAAGGAGGCAACATACCGACACGCACCTTGTCAAAAAAAGTCTAGGAACTCTCTGTACTCCTCTGGCAATTGAGATACCAAAGAAGTGCACAAGACTTTAACTGGTTTCTGAAGACAAGTGGAAATACATTGCGGGGACCACAACAAAATTTCGGACCTGCGCCAGTTGAGACTGGGATTGTGCTTTTGAAGCCAGGGATAACCCAGAACAACTGGAAAATGCGTAGAGTTTATCACCTGGAACTGGAGGGTTTCAAAATGGAGAGCCCCAACAGCCATGGACAACTGAGCAGTTTTATGAGTAACGAGTGCGGGCTGAAGGGGCCTGCCATCAATGGCCTCAATAGCAAGCGGAACGGACCGAGGCAAAACAGGAATGGAGTGCTTTGATACAAAAGCACTGTCAATGAAATAGCCCGCAGCACCGGAGTCAACAAGAGCCTGGGTGACTATGGAGGAGTCCACCCAGGAAAGGACAACCGTGACCAAAGGTTTCTCCTTAAGCGGTTCCAGGGACGAGGATAAACCACCCAAGGTCTGCCCCCGACAGGACCTTAGTTGTGAGCGTTTCCCGGCCATGTAGGACAAGGCTTCAAAAGGTGGCCCTGTAACCCACAATAGAGGCAGAGCCCCTCCCTCCTCCTAAAGGCCCTCTCCGCTGCGGAGAGACGCGTGAATCCCAACTGCATCGGCTCAGCAGTACCTGGTGACTCGGGACCAGGAGGCATGGGAGGAGAGGGAGGCATGGGTGGGAACTAACACGTAGGAGACAACAGAACAGGAGGCTTCCGCAAGCACTCCTTGAAAGAGGGCCTTTCTCTGAGTCTGATGTCAATTAGGATCAAAAAAGACACCAATGCCTCGAGATCCTTTGGTAAATCTCTGGCAGCAACTTTGTCTTTAATCGCATTAGAGAGCCCATGAAAGAAGGCGGCACCAAGGGATTCATTGTTCCAACCAACCTCTGCGGCAAACGTACGGAACTCAATAGCATACTGAGCAACAGATCTTGTACCTTGCTGAATGGACATGAGTCGTTTAGCAGCAGAGGAGCGAGCCGGAACATCAAATACCCTTCGAAAGGAGGCCACAAATTCAGGGTAATTTGAAATCACAGGTTTATTAGTCTCCCACAAGGGATTAGCCCAGGCAAGAGCTGTGTCAGAGAGTAACGAGATGAGAAATCCCACCTTAGCTCTGCCAGAGGGAAACGCCTGAGGTAACATCTCAAAGTAATGACCACCTCGTTCAAAAACCCTCTGCACTGAATAGGATCGCCTCTATATCGCTGAGGTAGAGGTGCAGAACTGGATATGCTCCTGGTAGGGCTAGGTGCAGCAGCGGAAACAGGAGCAGCCATAACTTGTAATGTCAGGGTGCCAGGAATCAGACTGAGACGAGAAGTGCAAAAATAATCACACCTTTATTAATAACAAAAAAATAAAAAAAAGTCCACAAGTCAAATAACAAGCCAGGACGAGCCGAGTCAGGAGCCAAAGCGAATAGTCAGACGAGCCGGAATCAGGAACAAGGAAAACAGCAGAGTCAGGAACAAGCCAGGGATCAGGAACCAGGAAGGACGTCAGGCAGCCAGGTAATACACAGGAACTCTCACAAACAGGTCTGAGACAACACAAAGGCAAAGCATACTGAACAGAGGCCATTTAAATAATAAGTGATGACATCACAATTCTGAGACTGCATCCTGTCTCACACAGATAACGCACACCAGTCTGGCCATAAAAGGAAGTGCAGGAAATGAGCAGCATCCCCCACAATGCACCATAGTCAGCAAGAGAGGTGAGTAAAATGGCTGCCAGCAGCACATGGCAAACAAAACAGGGAAAAAAACCCTGACAGTATGTTTTCATTACTTAAGACACTCTCAGCTATGGTTTGGCACTTTATGCATTAATATCAAGTTCTAAATATATGTACTGTACTTATATTTGCCATGAGTCAGGTTTATGTATATTTCCTTTTGCAGACTGTCAGTTTCATATTTGGGTAAAAACATATTTAGGAAAATATTTTCATTACCTGGGGTATAGTCTTTTTTCAATTGACTGCTTTTTCATTAAATTTCGCAGGCAAAATTAGGCTCGCGAGGGCGTAAAATGCCAAAGTTTATTGCGTCATTCTTGGTGCAATATTTTTTTGGCGCGAAGGTACGTCCGATGACGCTAAGTTCCTTGCACAAGGTTGCGTCTACAATGACGCGAGTGTGTCATTTCCGGATGTTGTTAGCGCCAAAGTAAAATTCAGTTTGTGTTGTGCATCATACTTCATTATTTATTTAAAACCCCATTCCTATTTGCCTCTTGTCTTTTTCTATATCAGAGGGCTATGCTGTTTGCATTTTTTCCCATTCCTGAAACTGCCATAAAAGGAAATTGATAATTTTGCTTTATATGTTGTTTTTTCTCTTACATTTGCAAGATGTCTCAATCTGATCCTGTCTCAGAAACCACTGTTGGAACCCTGCTGCCTGATAACAGTTCTACCAAAGCAAAGGGTATTTGTTGTAAATTTGTGGAGATTATATCTCCAGCTGTGGTATGTAATAGTTGTCATGATAAAATTGGTTTCAGCTTGTCAGAACCTTCAGTCTCAATCATTCCCTTCAGTAGCTATGTGCATGGACGTTTTAGGTCTCATGACTGCAGCATCGGACGCGATCCCCTTTGCTCTTTTTCATATGAGACCTCTCCAGCTTTGTATGCTGAACCAATGGTGCAGGGATTATACAAAGATATCACAATTAATATCCTTAAATCCCAATGTTCGACTCTCTCTGACTTGGTGGTTAGATCACCATCGTATAGTTCAAGGGGCCTCTTTTGTTCGTCCAACCTGGACTGTAATCACAACAGATACAAGTCTTTCAGGTTGGGGAGCTGTCTGGGGATCTCTGACAGCATAAGGGGTTTGGAGATCTCAAGAGGCGAGGTTACCAATCAATATTTTAGAACTCTGTGATATTTTCAGGGCTCTTCAGGTTTGGCCTCTGTTAAAGAGAGAACCATTAATTTGTTTTCAGACAGACAATATCACAACTGTGGCATATGTCAATCATCAGGGTGGGACTCAGTCCCCTAGCTATGAAAGAAGTATCTCGGATATTTGCTTGGGCGGAATCCAGCTCCTGTCTAATTTCTGTGGTTCATATCACAGGTATAGACAATTGGGAAGCGGATTATCTCAGCCGTCAGACTTTACATCCGGGGGAGTGGTCGCTCCATACAGATGTGTTTTCTCAGATTGATCAGATGTGGGTCTTCCAGAAATAGATCTGATGGCTTCCCATCTAAACAAGAAACTACCCAGGTACCTGTCCAGGTCCAGGGATCCTCAGGCGGAGAAGGTGGATGCGTTAACAGTTCCTTGGTGTTACCAACCTGCTTATTTTTCCTGCCTATAGTTGTTTTTCCAAGAATGATCTCCAAAATCATCAAGGAACAATCGTATGTGTTGCTGGTAGCTCCAGCATGGCCTCAGAGGTTTTGGTATGCGTATCCTGTTCGGATGTCCAAGTTGCCAACCTTGGCAACTTCCATTAAGGCCAGACCTTCTGTCTCACTGTCTTTTTTTCCATCAGGATCTCAAATCATTAAATTTGAAGGTATGGAAATTAAAAGCCTAGTGATTAGTTATAGAGGTTGGAAGACTTGTATTTCATGGTGTTCTTCTCAAATTATTCTGGCATTCTTTTAGAATTCCTAGAATTTTACAGTTTCTTGAGTATGGTTTGGATATGGGTTTGTCTGCAAGTTCCTTTTATTTCACAGAAAGATTGCCAAGCTTCCTGATATTCACTGTTTTGTACAGGCTTTGGTCCGTATCAAGCCTGTCATTAAATCAATCTCTCCTCCTTGGAGTCTTAATTTGGTTTTGAAGGCTTTACAGGCTCCTCCATTTAAGCCTATGCATTCTTTGGACATTAAACTACTTTCTTGGAAAGTGTTGATCCTTTTGGTCATCTCTTTTGCTAGAAGAGTTTCCGAATTATCTGCTCTTTCTTGTGAATCTCCCTTTCTGATTTTCCATCAGGATAAGGCAGTTTTGCGGACTTCATTTAAATTTCTACCTAAGGTTGTGAATTCTAACAACATTAATAGAGAAATTGTTGTCCCTTCTTTGTGTCCTAATCCTAAGAATTCTTTGGAGAGATCCTTACATTCTTTGGATGTGGTAAGAGCTTTGAAATATTATGTTGAAGCTACTAAAGATTTCAGGAAGACTTCTAGTCTATTTGTTATCTTTTCTGGTTCTAGAAAAGGTCAGAAGGCTTCTGCCATTTCCTTGGCATCTTGGTTAAAGCTTTTGTTTCATCAGGCTTATTCGGAGTCGGGTCAGGCCCCGAATTACAGCTCATTCTACTAGATCAGTCTCCACTTTGTGGGCTTTTAAGAATGAAGCTTCAATTGATCAGATTTGCAAAGCAGCAACTTGGTCTTCTTTGTACATACTTACTAAATTCTACCGTTTTTATGTATTTGCTTCTTCGGAAGCAGTTTTTAGTAGAAAAGTTTTTCAGGCAGCTGTTTTAGTTTGATTCCTCTGCTTATGTTTGAGGTTTTTTTTTTCATTATGAGAACTTATATTTTGGGTTGTGGATTTATTTTTTTTTAGCGGAAAATGTCTGTTATTTTATCCTTCCCACTCTAGTGACATCTTGGGTATTGCTATCCCATACGTCACTAGCTTATAGACTCTTGCCAATTACATGAAAGAAAAAATAATTTATGTAAGAACTTACCTGATAAATTCATTTCTTTCATATTGGCAAGAGTCCATGAGGCTCACCCTTTTTATGGTGGTTATGATTTTTTGTATAAAGCAAAATTATTTCCAAATTCCTTTGTTGATGCTTTTTACTTCTTTCTTTATCACCCCACTACTTGGCTATTCGTTAAACTGAATTGTGGGTGTGGTGAAGGGTGTATTTATAGGTATTTTGAGGTTTGGGAAACTTTGCCCCTCCTGGTAGGATTGTATATCCCATACGTCACTCGCTCATGGACTCTTGCCAATATGAAATAAATGAATTTATCAGGTAAGTTCTTACATAAATTATGTTTTTCTTTTGTGCTACAATTACTCCTTATGCGTCTAAACTGTCCATAAGGGACATTTCTCTTCCAACTAAAATAATGTTTGCTATTGAAATTCAAAAAGCTGTTATAGTCAACTTTCTTGAAAAAGGGTTCTGATACAATGTGTGTATACATGTGTTTGTGTGTGTTCATGCATACATCTTGAATGCTCGACTCCCCTGGAGGGTCAACTATAGTCTTCCTATATCTACCCTACTTGGTACACTTAGTTCCTTTTCCATTATCTATTTAAATTTAGTCTTATCTGGATTACCCCCCCCCCCCAATGTTCACTGGAATTATCACATTTGTCTTTCCATTCCTTCATTACACCATATCCATCCTCTGTATGGAGATGGATTTGTTTATATGTAATTTTTTATGTGTGCACATATACATAAGTGTATTTGCAAGTATGCTTATATGCTTGTACATTATTAATGGATACAATCCCCCTAGTTCTTATCTTCTTTGTGTTTATTAATCTGGTAGCTATGACTACCTTCATGATTTCTACTAGCTTATAGAATCATTCCGACATTGGTCCTTTAGTTTTCCAGATATTAATTGTATAGGTTACCTACATACCCCGGCACTTTGTTTCTGTTGCGTTATAAAAACTTTATGGAAATCGCCTCAAGAGTATAATAATTTTTGTAGGCTTTGATACAATTTTATTATGACAAGTTTATTTTACTGATGTATCACTGATCGATGGTTTTTAATTTTTGGTAATTTTTGGTATTCACCTCTTCTAGCTATTTTTGTCCTGATTTAATATATCGTTTTAATTACATTTTATTTTGATTAAATGTTTAAATAATCACACTAGTCACTAGCACAATAGGATCACACCTTTTTTGTTAATAGATTATAGTTCACATTCTTGTTGATATGAAACCTCTGTTTAGATAATATATCTGAGGTCTATAACTACAAACACATTCTATTTATGCCATTCCTTGATTTTCTAGTAGCCTTGTCGGGATTTTGATTGGATATATAATTCATTTCCTTTTACGATATACAAGATGCCAGCAAAGGATTTATAATATCTGATGCAGCTTTATGCATGCAATAGAAACGGAGAAAATCATTTGTGATTGGTTCTCTGCCTTGACCAATCTCTGTCGATCGTACATCACCTATCACGATAGGTTTCTAGAGTCACACCCCCTTAACCTCACATACGGGTTACCATTTCCATCTGATCATACGACCAGGTCCTAATACTTTTTAACATAATATATACAACTTTTAGGTTTTTCCATCACCCAAAGCAATAAGGAGCATACGTACCCTCTGGACACACATTATGGGGACTTATACGACTACTCACATTATCGATCTTTCAGTTATCGTGTGTGATTGTATTTCCTGTTTCGACTGACATCAACGGATGTTTATTCTATTGGATGTTGTTCGATTTTAGATATGTTATAGGTGTTTTATTTTTCATATTTATTTTTTATATAGATCGTTTGATAACTTATTTTTCATATGTATGCTCCATTTTTGTAAGGTGTTGTTCCCAAGTGCACCCAATTGCATTGTATACGTTGGTTGCTATGTTACTCTTAATTGATGAACACACCCCCTACCAGGTGTTACTTATTGTATAGGATTGCTGTAATGGTATATTTGGCGAGGAATTTCACATTGTTTTATTAAGCCTGATGAAACAGTCACTGGTTGACTGAGAAATGCGCTGCTTGTTTTTACCCCTGTTTTTAAACAAGTAAGTTTGTTATACTTACTCCTCGACTACCTACCATCTTTATTTGCTGCACACCTGTTTGGTGTTCATTTTGCTGTGGAGGTTCTCCCTGGGATTTTTGGACCGTGTGTTTCATTCAGCTCCCCCCGCTGGGATATTGTATCCTGCACCCTATCCTATGGCATTGGATTTGGAGTCTCACCGGAGGTCAGTCTGCTGGGTGACTGTTTGATCCCAGCCTGCTTCATTTGCACCACAGGGGTGCTCCACCAAATGTTAGTGTAAAACATCTTTTATACCATCTCACAAGAGTACATACAGTGCTAGGCCATGTGGTGCTTCTGTTACATAATATCTTTCAATAAAGAGAAGATTAACCCCTAGTCTCAACATACATAATGTGCCTGTCCACTGCCAAAGAAAATCCTGTATAAAGGATTTTAAAAATGTCCCCATCTACTGCAACTGACATTCTTCTGAAGTGCAAGTCTCCAAGAACTAGAAGACAAAAGCACTTACCTGCAGTCTAGCTGTCCGGCAGGGAGACAGCTCACAAGGTGTAAAAGAACACATACTCCTTACAGAGACCTGTAGAAAAAGAAAGAACAGAGTAACCAACTCTGGCTTTGTGTACCATGGGCAGCAATGTGCTGGGAAACAAAGCAAGGACTACCTCACAACTTCCTAACTGCTTAAAAACCACCACTACTCTACTAAAGAGAGATTGACGTGGACTCAGCTAAACCCAAATCCTTGCTTGCAGGCAAAGAGCATGACTGGGGATTATAGGTAGGGGAGTGACACTTAACAGCTTTGCTGTGGTGCTCTTTGCCTCCTCTTGCTGGCCAGGAGTGATATTCCCACTAGTAATTGAATGATGTTGTGGACTCTCCATATCTTAGGAAAGAAATTAATGTTTTCCTGGATTTCAAGAAAATCTCCTTGAAAAAAGCTGGAATCCTGCAGGGAAACGTACATTGGAGTTGTATCACTTACACTGACTTGTCACAAAGAAGGGTGAAAGAAGCAAACGGCTGCTACCTTGAACTCGCTGTGTATATATGTGATCCTGTGAAGTTAGGACACTGACACAAAAGCGTGTGCACACCTGCAAAGTTGTCTTTAACCCTTAGTCATTTATGTCTGTGTTTATTTTTAATTAAACCTGTTTGCTGTGAACCAGGAGATGTTTTATGTTTAAGCTCTTACACTGAGAGCTAAATTATAGCTCTCCTACACGTAAGTAGGATTATTTCAAGTGTGGGATTGTTACCCTACATATTCTGTGCTGTACTAAGTTTGCTTTTCTCTTTCCTTGAGGATTGCTTTTGAGGATTCGTAATAACAGAATTAAAGTTTGTCTTTATACATTACTCAAGAGGACTCTGACTTTATTATTTGATATCTGACATTTTAATGGTCTGTAACTGATTCTTTATTTTGACACATTTTATTTCACATTTAATACACAGTTAGCTGGTGGAAAAGCAGGAGTGACATTAATAGAAGGTCTATGATGTATGAATGTCAAGATGACTAATTTAGTGAAAAAGGTTAAAACAAGCTGCTTTTTAATAGACTTGTAGAGCATTCCTTTACTTGGTTGGCTTGGATTAAAGTACTGTTCAAGTACTGTCCCTTTAAATATTAAGATTAATATTTAGATTAATATTATCTGCATACATAATGACTTAAGTGTCAGATTCCCTCTCTAATTTAGCCAATGGCTTCCTCCTTACTAGCAAAGATCCTGCATTAGTACTTACAAAATGACCTTGTCTGCTTAACAAGCAATATAAGGAAACATATTTTTAGTTATCATATTTCTTCCTCACTTTAAAAGACACTGGAAGTTTTCCAATATGTTCACGTTTATTTAGTCCATATTGCATTTTACATAGTTTAGAACAAAGCATTACCTAATGGGAGGCTAAATATGTGTATAAGTATACAAATGCACTAAGGTGTATCTGTATTGTAACCACAACCCCATTCATTTAATGTGGCACTACACAGCTTAAACACTAGGAAGTGTTTATTTACAGCCATGTCACAAATAAATACTGTTCTGAAAACTTAAGTGAAGTTGACACTTACTTGACAGTGTTATAAAGATCCTCTGTTTCTTTTTCTGAAAGGTTTCTTTTTGCAGTTCCCAGATTAAAAGGGTTTTGGAGCAAATACTTTTTCTTGGAGGTCTGAAAGGTAACATTCATTTTGATTTTAGTAGTCTGTTATAAGTAACATTCAGCAAAAAAAATAGCATGGTTGCTAGATGCCTACCACTCAAATACTAGATGAAAAGCAGATGATCACACCTCATGGCTCACCAGTTCCTGTAAATCATGTACCTACATTATACCTCAGATTAAACCTCATTATCGGCAACTTCTGACAGTTTGTAAACCCATACTTGAGTGCCCATTAGATATAATGCCCGGAAACTCCTCTAAGTTGTATGACATTAGTCCCTTTAGAAAAGTTACATGGAGGTAAAGCCTCTGTTTAAGGGACAGTCTACAGCAGAATTTTTATTGTTTTAAAAGATAGATAATTCCTTTATTAACCATTCCCCAGTTTTGCATAAACAACACTGTTATATTATTACACTTTTTACCTCTGTGATTACCCTGTATCTAAGCATTTGCAGACTGCCCCCTTATTTCAGTTATTTTGACAGACTTGCATTTGTAACTCCACGGACGTGGTCAAAATGATACCTGTATGGTACACATGAACTAATGCCCTCTATCTGCAAAAAACTGCCAAATGCATTGAAATAAGGGGCGGGCTTCAATGGCTTAGAAATTAGCATATGAGCCTACCTAGGTTTAGCTTTCAACAAAAAATACCAAGAGAACAAAGCAAATTTAATGATAAAAGTGAATTGGAAAGTTGTTTAAAATTGCATTTCCTATCTGAATCATGAAAGATTAATTTTGACTAGACTGTCTTTTTAACTAGCCATTTTAGACATTTGATCAGTCCTATGGGTCCTGTCAACCATATTCCTACATAAGACTTCACAACAAACAAAATATTGTAGTAATGCAATCGGTTCAAGCCATAATACTGGTAAATGCATACCACTAGAGCTGAGATTAACATTTTGATCTACTTTACATACCATCCACAAAATCTTGATAATCAAGGTAGCACTTTGCTTCATTAACATGCACCAAAAATGGAGTAAACGTGTTACATACTGGAACTTTGTTGTCACTAGAATCTAAAAACCACACATTTACTGGTCAAACCTTGGAAATGTGTTTGACATAAATGGCAACTTAATCTCACATATTAAGAAAGCATTGAGATATAAATGTATATATATATATATATATATATATATATACACTATATATATATATATATATATATATATATACACAATGTATATATATATATATATATATATATATAATGTGATAAATTACCATTCTGCTAACAAACTAACAAAATAACCAAACATTGTCACTCATACACTACTTCTCCATGTCAAAACGTTAACAATACTGTCCACAACAGTGTTTGTCAGTGCTGACCAGCCAACTATTAATTTCTTTCATTAGGTGTTCAGATTCCACGATTCATTACTCCTGATATTCAACTCCTGGCCACTAGGAGGCGGCAAAGATTCCCAGAACTTCCAAGAGCACTTCATTCCCCCCCCCCTCACAGGTATGCCAGTCTTATTTTTATCTCCCAGGAGATAGGTAAAGAAATGAGGTGCTTTTGATTCTTCAATGAGAGGGGGTCCTCAAACTGATGTGAAGCATATCCCCCCCACTTTGAGAGCTGCTGCTACTGAGAGACAGAGGGGGGGGGGTGGAAAATTGGAGTACTGGGTAGTTACAGAATTTATCCCGGTGTAGAAGTTAGTGAGAATCCTGCCACAAGTGTCGCTAAATAATTACTTTCTAAATCAGACTAATTCCTCAGTATCTGCCTCCTGATGATCAGGAGTCAGTGGCTGACCAGGATTCAGAATCTGCCTCTTATATGTTTTAGCTCGAACACCTGTGTACTCTCTTAAAAGCGGTTTTAAATACTTTTGGAGTCCAAGATTTTAAGCCTTGTGCAGAAAAATCCATCAAACAAATGGACTTTTCCAGTCCGTGATGCGATTACTGAAATTATTACCAAAGAATGGTCAAAGCCTGGTCTTCCTTGTAACCTGTCTTCTGCAAATGATGTTTTCTTTACCTGATACTAGTTTTAAACTTTGGGCCACTATTCCAAAGGTGGATGGCACTATCTCCACCTTTGCAAAATGTACTACTATTTCTTTGGAGGATAGTACTTCTTTTAAAGACCACAAGGGCAGGAAATTAGAGCCCTTTCACAAAAAGGCATTTCTTCAAGCGGGTTATTTAAGCCAGCTATCAGTATAGCTTGTGTTGCTGCTGCTTCTATGCTCTGGTGTGATAATTTATCCGATCTGATTTCAGATGATTTAAGATTTTCACGGTCGTTTGACGCTTATTAGGTCAGTCAATGCCTTCATATGTAATGCTGTTGTTGACATTATTAGAATCAATGCTAAAAATATGGCATTATCAGTCTTAAGACATTGGCAAGACACCTTGCTACCAGAAGACTAAGCAACAAATACTTACCTGGATATCATAGGCTATGGCGAGGAACAAGCTGAGTAAAAGAACTGATACCATCTCTAGAAAAAACTTTATAGTAAATTATAGAAAGTCAGTCTTACTGAAACACAAACAGCTATAACCTCCTTGTAACTAAGATGAGATGTCAGACAAAACTGAAGCCCTGAGAATGGAAAATCATAAAAGGACAAGCAAAAATTCTAAGAAAATAAAAACAACTCAAATCTACACTAATAGCAAACAAAAATGAGGACACTATTGAGTGTTGTTAAAGTTGCAAAAAACATAGATTATGCTTACCTGATAAATTTATTTCCATCGTGGGGA
This sequence comes from Bombina bombina, assembly GCF_027579735.1. NCBI lineage: Eukaryota > Metazoa > Chordata > Amphibia > Anura > Bombinatoridae > Bombina > Bombina bombina. Next base: position 1,037,858,871 of record NC_069500.1, on the reverse strand, counting down.
GGAGAGTCCACGGCTTCATTCATTACTTTTGGGAATAAAGAACCTCGCCACCAGGAGGAGGCAAAGACACCCCAGCCAAAGGCTTAAATACCTCCCCCACTCCCCTCATCCCCCAGTCATTCTGCCGAGGGAACAAGGAACAGTAGGTGAAATATCAGGGTATAAATGGTACCAGAAGATAAATTAAATTTAGGTTCACCTACAGGAGATATGGGCGGGAGCCGTGGACTCTCCTCCCCACGATGGAAATAAAATTATCAGGTAAGCATAATTTATGTTTTCCATCTAAAAGGGAGGAGAGTCCACAGATTCATTCATTACTTTTGGGAACATATACCCAAGCTTTAGAGGACACCTCTAATTGAAACCGGGAGGGTAAAAAGGCGGACACTAATCTGAGGGCACCACAGCCTGTAAAACCTTTCTCCCAAAAACAGCTTCCGCAGAAGCAAAAACGTCAAATTTATAAAACTTTGTAAAAGTGTGTAAGGAGGACAAGGTAGCCACTTTACAAATCTGCTCCATAGACGCCTCATTCTTGAAGGCCCAAGACGAAGCCACAACCCTAGTTGAATAAGACGCGATCCTCTGAGGAGGCTTATGTCCCGCTGTCTCATAGGCCAAGCGAATCAAGCTCCTCAACCAAAAGGAAAAAGAAGTAGAAGAGGCCCTCTGCCCCTTGCGCTTCCCGGAATACACCACAAAAAAGAGATGTAGACTGTCTGAAATCCTTCGTAGCCTGAAGATAGAACTTCAAGGCGCGAACCACATCCAGATTATGAAGTAACCTCTCCTTGGAAGAGGAAGGGTTAGGACACAAAGAAGGAACAATTATTTCTTGATTGATGTTACGGTTAGACACCACCTTGGGAAGAAACCCCAAGCCGGTGCGAAGAACAACCTTATCCGCATGAAAAAACAGATAAGGAGGCTCGAATTGCAAGGCAGCCAGCTCAGATACTCTGCGAGCTGATGCCATAGCCAACAGGAAGAGAACCTTCCAAGACAGAATCTTAATGTCAATAGAATGCATAGGCTCAAACGGAACCCTCTGCAATACCTTAAGAACCAAGCTTAAGCTCCATGGAGGAGCAGACTGCCTAAAGACAGGCCTGATTCTAGACAGAGCCTGAACAAAAGATTGAATGTCAGGAAGCTCAGCGAGTCTCATTTGCAACAAAATGATAATGCCGAAATCTGTCCTTTTAAGGAACTGGCGGCAAGACCCTTCTCCAAACCCTCTTGGAGAAAAGACAGAATCCTGGATACCTTCACCTTGTGCCAAGGATATTGGTGCATCTCACACCAGGACAAGTCCTCCACACCTTATGGCAGCTGCGACGAGTAATTGGCTTCCTTGCCTGAACTAGAGTGTCAATTACACTTTCAGAAAAACCTTTTCTTGGCTAAGACTAAGCGTTCAATCTATACGCCGTCAGCCTCAGAGAAACAAGATTTTGATGTTGAAAGGGACCCTGTTCCAGCAGATCCTTGCGACAGGGTAACCTTCATGGCAGAAAGGATGACATCCCCACCAGATCCGCAAACCACATCCTCCGCGGCCATGATAGAGCAATCAGGATGGCCGAAGCTCGCTCGTGCTAGAAGTGGTAAAAATGTAAGCTATGTTGAATCCCCAAGGCACCACTAAGGCATCTATAAGCTCTGCCTGGGGATCCCATGACCTCGACCTGTATTGGGGTAGCTTGCAATTGAGTCTGGACGCCATAAGATCTATCTCCGGCGCTTCTCATCTGAGACAAATCTCTGCAAACACTTCGGGGTGAAGAGACCATTCCTCCGGATGGAAGGATTGTCTGCTGAGAAAGTCCACTTCCCAGTTGCCCACACCTGGAATGTGGATCGTTGAGAGTAAGCAGCTGTGAGACTCCGCCCACTCCAAAATCCGAGATACCGCCCTCATTGCTAGGTTGCTCCATGTTCCCCCCTGATGGTTGATGTAAGCCCCCGAGGTAATGTTGTTGGTCTGGAATCTGATGAAGCTGAACGACCCCAGAAGAGGCCATGCCCTCAGAGCGTTGTAAATTGCTTGAAGTTCCAGAATATTTATCGAAGGAGAGACTCCTCCCGGGACCATTTTCCTTGTGCCATTCTGGCACCCCAAACAGCTCCCCATCCTGCCAGACTCGCGTCCGTGGTTACAATCTCCCAGGACGGTCTCAAGAAGGATGTCCCCAGAGACAGATGCTCCAGACGGATACACCAAGAGAGGGAGTCCCTGGTCCAATCATCCATGGATATCTGCTGTGATAGATCTGAATGATCGCCGTTCCACTGTGTCAACATGCACAATTGAATGGGTCTGAGATGGAACCTGGCGAAAGGGATGACCTCTATGCTGGAAACCATGAGCCTGATCATCTCCATTAACTGAGCCACCGAAGGGCTTGAAGAGGACTGAAGAGCAAGACAGGTGGATACAATCTTCCTGCGTCATTGCTCTGTGAGAAATATCTTCATGGACATAGAGTCTATTATCGTGCACAGGAACTCCACACTGTTGCTGGGAACCAGGGAACTCTTTCCTGAGTTGATCTTCCAACCGTGAGATTGGAGCAATAAAAGAAGAGCCCTCGAATAATCCTCTGTAAGGCTGAACGACGGCGCCTGGATTAGGATGTCGTCCAAATAGGACGCCACAGCAATGCCCCTGGATCTGGCAACTGCAAGAAGCGCCCCCAGAACCTTTGTGAAGACTCTCGGGGCCGTCGCTAGACCGAGGGGGAGGGCCACAAACTGGAAGTGTTGGTCCAGAAACGCAAATCTTAGAAACTTGAAGTGGTCCCCGTGAATTGGAACATGAAGGTAAGCATCCTTTAAGTCTAATGTCGTCATGAACTGTCCCTCTTAAACTAGGGGCAGAATAGATCTGATTGTTTCCATTTTGAACAATGAAACAGCCAGAAAGTTGTTTAAACACTTTAGGTCCAGAATCGGGCGGAACGTGCCTTCTTTCTTTGGAACCACAAAGAGATTTGAATAGTACCCTAGACCCCTTTCTGTTCGGGGTACTGGTACCATAACTCCTAGAGAGGAGAGATCCCTCACTCATTCTAGAAAGGCCTCTCTCTTTTCCGGTCTTGAAGACAGGTTTGACAGGGGGAATCTGCCCCTGGGCAGATGGGACCTGAATCCTATCCTGTAACCCTTGGCGACAACCTCCAGAACGTCCTGCAACCAGGCTTCGGAGAAGAGAGACAATCTGCCCCCTACTTGGTCCGGAGATGGTCGGGGGCTGCCCCTTCATGCTGATTTAGTCTCGGTGGGCTTCTTGTTCTACTTGGACTTGTCCCAAGACTGAGCAGGCTTCCAAGTTCCCTTGGACTGATCCGCTTTCGTGGCAGGCTGCTGGCGCTGGGCCTTGTCCGCGCGAAAGGGACGAAAAACAATTTATGTAAGAACTTACCTGATAAATTCATTTCTATCATATTAGCAAGAGTCCATGAGCTAGTGACGTATGGGATATACATTCCTACCAGGAGGGGCAAAGTTTCCCAAACCTCAAAATGCCTATAAATACACCCCTCACCACACCCACAAATCAGTTTAACGAATAGCCAAGAAGTGGGGTGATAAAAAAAAGTGCGAAAGCATATAAAATAAGGAATTGGAATAGTTGTGCTTTATACAAAAAAATCATAACCACCAAAAAGGGTGGGCCTCATGGACTCTTGCTAATATGAAAGAAATGAATTTATCAGGTAAGTTCTTACATAAATTATGTTTTCTTTCATGTAATTAGCAAGAGTCCATGAGCTAGTGACGTATGGGATAATGACTACCCAAGATGTGGATCTTTCCACGCAAGAGTCACTAGAGAGGGAGGGATAAAATAAAGACAGCCAATTCCTGCTGAAAATAATCCAAACCCAAAAATAAAGTTTAATGAAAACATAAGCAGAAGATTCAAACTGAAACCGATGCCTGAAGTACTTTTCTACCAAAAACTGCTTCAGAAGAAGAAAACACATCAAAATGGTAGAATTTAGTAAAAGTATGCAAAGAGGACCAAGTTGCTGCTTTGCAAATCTGATCAACCGAAGCCTCATTCCTAAACGCCCAGGAAGTAGAAACTGACCTAGTAGAATGAGCTGTAATCCTTTGAGGCGGAGTTTTACCCGACTCGACATAAGCATGGTGAATTAAGGATTTCAACCAAGATGCCAACGAAATGGCAGAAGCTTTCTGACCTTTTCTAGAACCGGAAAAGATGACAAATAGACTAGAAGTCTTTCGGAAAGACTTAGTAGCCTCAACATAATATTTCAAAGCTCTAACAACATCCAAAGAATGCAACGATTTCTCCTTAGAATTCTTAGGATTAGGACATAATGAAGGAACCACAATTTCTCTACTAATGTTGGAATTCACAACCTTAGGTAAAAATTCAAAAGAAGTTCGCAACACCGCCTTATCCTGATGAAAAATCAGAAAAGGAGACTCACAAGAAAGAGCAGATAATTCAGAGACTCTTCTGGCAGAAGAGATGGCCAAAAGGAACAAAACTTTCCAAGAAAGTAATTTAATGTCCAATGAATGCATGGGTTCAAAAGGAGGAGCTTGAAGAGCCCTCAGAACAAAATTCAAACTCCAAGGAGGAGAAATAGACTTAATGACAGGTTTTATACGAACCAAAGCTTGTACAAAACAATGAATATCAGGAAGTTAAGCAATCTTTCTGTGAAAAAGAACAGAAAGAGCAGAGATTTGTCCTTTCAAGGAACTTGCGGACAAACCTTTATCTAAACCATCCTGAAGAAACTGTAAAAGTCTCGGAATTCTAAAAGAATGCCAGGAAAAATGATGAGAAAGACACCAAGAAATATAAGTCTTCCAGACTCTATAATATATCTCTCTGGATACAGATTTACGAGCCTGTAACATAGTATTAATCACAGAGTCAGAGAAACCTCTTTGACCAAGGATCAAGCGTTCAATCTCCATACCTTTAAATTTAGGGATTTGAGATCCTGATGGAAAAAAGGACCTTGCGACAGAAGGTCTGGTCTTAACAGAAGAGTCCACGGCTGGCAAGAGGCCATCCGGACAAGATCCGCATACCAAAACCTGTGAGGCCATGCTGGAGCTACCAGCAGAACAAACGAGCATTCCTTCAGAATCTTGGAGATTACTCTTGGAAGAAGAACTAGAGGCGGAAAGATATAGGCAGAATGATACTTCCAAGGAAGTGATAATGCATCCACTGCCTCCGCCTGAGGATCCCGGGATTTGGACAGATACCTGGGAAGTTTCTTGTTTAGATGAGAAGCCATCAGATCTATTTCTGGGAGTTCCCACATTTGAACAATCTGAAGAAATACCTCTGGGTGAAGAGACCATTCGCCCGGATGCAACGTTTGGCGACTGAGATAATCCGCTTCCCAATTGTCTATACCTGGGATATGAACCGCAGAGATTAGACAGGAGCTGGATTCCGCCCAAACCAGAATTCGAGATACTTCTTTCATAGCCAGAGGACTGTGAGTCCCTCCTTGATGATTGATGTATGCCACAGTTGTGACATTGTCTGTCTGAAAACAAATGAACGACTCTCTCTTCAGAAGAGGCCAAGACTGAAGAGCTCTGAAAATTGCACGGAGTTCCAAAATATTGATCGGTAATCTCACCTCCTGAGATTCCCAAACCCCTTGTGCCGTCAGAGACCCCCACACAGCTCCCCAACCTGTAAGACTTGCATCTGTTGAGATTATAGTCCAGGTCGGAAGAACAAAAGAAGCCCCCTGAATTAAACGATGGTGATCTGTCCACCACGTCAGAGAATGTCGGACAATCTGTTTTAAAGATATTAATTGAGATATCTTTGTGTAATCCCTGCACCATTGATTCAGAATACAGAGCTGAAGAGGTCGCATGTGAAAACGAGCAAAGGGGATCGCGTCCGATGCAGCAGTCATAAGACCTAGAATTTCCATGCATAAGGCTACCGAAGGGAATGATTGTGACTGAAGGTTTCGACAAGCTGAAATCAATTTTAGATGTCTCTTGTCTGTCAAAGATAGAGTCATGGACACTGAATCTATCTGGAAACCTAAAAAGGTTACCCTTGTCTGAGGAATCAATTAACTTTTTAGTGAATTGATCCTCCAACCATGATCTTGAAGAAACAGCACAAGTCGATTCGTATGAGATTCTGCTAAATGTGAAGACTGAGCAAGTACCAAGATATCGTCCAAATAAGGAAATACCACAATACCCTGTTCTCTGATTACAGACAGAAGGGCACCGAGAACCTTTGTAAAAATTCTTGGAGCTGTAGCTAGGCCAAACGGCAGAGCCACAAACTGGTAATGCTTGTCCAGGAAAGAGAATCTCAGGAACTGATAGTGATCTGGATGAATCGGAATATGCAGATATGCATCCTGTAAATCTATTGTAGAGATATAATGCCCTTGCTGAACAAAAGGCAAGATAGTCCTTACAGTTACCATTTTGAATGTTGGTATCCTTACATAACGATTCAATATTTTTAGATCCAGAACTGGTCTGAAGGAATTCTCCTTCTTGGGTACAATGAAGAGATTCGAATAAAACCCCAGCCCCTGTTCCAAAACTGGAACTGGCATAATTACTCCAGCCAACTCTAGATCTGAAACACATTTCAGAAATGCTTGAGCTTTCACTGGGTTTACTGGGACACGGGAAAGAAAAAATCTCTTTGCAGGAGGTCTTATCTTGAAACCAATTCTGTACCCTTCTGAAACAATGTTCTGAATCCAAAGATTGTGAACAGAATTGATCCAAATTTCTTTGAAAAAACGTAATCTGCCCCCTACCAGCTGAGCTGGAATGAGGGCCGCACCTTCATGTGGACTTTGAAGCTGGCTATGCTTTTCTAGAAGGCTTGGATTTATTCCAGACTGGAGATGGTTTCCAAACTGAAACTGCTCCTGAGGATGAAGGATCAGGCTTTTGTTCTTTGTTGAAACGAAAGGAACGAAAACGATTATTAGCCCTGTTTTTACCTTTAGATTTTTTATCCTGTGGTAAAAAAGTTCCTTTCCCACCAGGAACAGTTGAGATAATAGAATCCAACTGAGAACCAAATAATTTATTACCCTGGAAAGAAAGGGAAAGTAGAGTCGATTTAGAAGACATATCAGCATTCCAAGTTTTAAGCCATAAAGCTCTTCTAGCTAAAATAGCTAGAGACATAAACCTGACATCAACTCTGATAATATCAAAAATGGCATCACAGATAAAATTATTAGCATGTTGAAGAAGAAGAAGAATATTATGAGAATCATGATCTGTTACTTGTTGCGCTAAAGTCTCCAACCAAAAAGTTGAAGCTGCAGCGACATCAGCCAATGATATAGCAGGTCTAAGAAGATTACCTGAACATAGATAAGCTTTTCTTAGAAAGGATTCAATTTTCCTATCTAAAGGATCCTTAAAGGAAGTACCATCTGCCGTAGGAATAGTAGTACGTTTAGCAAGGGTAGAAATAGCCCCATCAACTTTAGGAATTTTGTCCCAAAATTCTAATCTGTCGGACGGTACAGGATATAATTGCTTAAAACGTTTAGAAGGAGTAAATGAATTACCCAAATTATTCCATTCTCTGGAAATTACTTCAGAAATAGCACCAGGAACAGGAAAAACTTCTGGAATAACCACAGGAGATCTAAAAACCTTGTCTAAACGTTTAGATTTAGTATCAAGAGGAACAGAATCCTCAATTTCTAATGCAATTAGGACTTCTTTAAGTAAAGAACGGATAAATTCCATTTTAAATAAATATGACGATATATCAGCATCAACCTCTGAGACAGAATCCTCTGTATCAGAAGAATCATTAGAATCAGAATGATGATGTTTAAAAATTCATCTGTATAAAGAGAAGTTTTAAAAGACTTTTTATGTTTACCAGAAGGAGGAATAACAGACATAGCCTTCTTAATGGATTCAGAAACAAAATCTCTTATGTTATCAGGAACACTCTGAACATTAGATGTTGATGGAACTGCAACAGGTAATGGTACTTTACTAAAGGAAATATTTTCTGCATTAACAAGTTTGTCATGACATTTAATACAAACAACAGCTGGAGGAACAACTACCAAAAGTTTACAGCAGATACACTTAGCTTTGGTAGTTCCAGCACCAGGCCGCGATTTTCCAGTAGTATCTTCTGACTCAGTTGCAACGTGGGACATCTTTCAATATGTAATAGAAAAAACAACATATAAAGCAAAATTGATCAAATTCCTTAAATGACAGTTTCAGGAATGGGAAAAAATGCCAGTGAACAAGCTTCTAGCAACCAGAAGCAACAAATGATGAGACTTAAAAAAAGTGGAGACAAAATTGACGCCCACATTATTTGGCGCCTAAATGCTATTAGCGCCAAAAATGACGCCACATCCGGAACGCCGACATTTTTGGCACGAAAAACGTCAAAAATGACGCAACTTCCGGCGACACGTATGACGCCGGAAATAGAAAAAAATTTTCGCGCCAAGAATGACGCAATAAAATGAAGCATTTTCAGCCCCCGCGAGCCTAACAGCCCACAGGGAAAAGTCAAATTTTAAGATAAGATAAAAATGATATATTCAAATGCATTATCCCAAATATGAAACTGACTGTCTGAAATAAGGAAATGTTGAACATCCTGAGTCAAGGCAAATAAATGTTTGAATACATATATTTAGAACTTTATAAAAAAGTGCCCAACCATAACTTTAGAGTGTCACAGAAAATAAGACTTACTTACCCCGGGACACTCATCTACATGTTGTAGAAAGCCAAACCAGTACTGAAACGAAAATCAGCAGAGGTAATGGTATAAATATAAGAGTATATCGTCGATCTGAAAAGGGAGGTAAGAGATGAATCTCTACGACCGATAACAGTGAACCCATGAAATAGACCCCGTAGAAGGAGATCATTGAATTCAAACAGGCAATACTCTCCTCACATCCCACATTCACTGCACGCTGAGAGGAAAACCGGGCTCCAACCTGCTGCGGAGCGCATATCAACGTAGAATCTAGCACAAACTTACTTCACCACCTCCATAGGAGGCAAAGTTTGTAAAACTGATTTGTGGGTGTGGTGAGGGGTGTATTTATAGGCATTTTGAGGTTTGGGAAACTTTGCCGCTCCTGGTAGGAATGTATATCCCATACGTCACTAGCTCATGGACTTTTGCTAATTACATGAAAGAAAGTACATCCTTTAGGCTTAGCCTTCTTATCCTGCGGTAGGAAAGCTCCCTTGCCTCCTGTAACCGTGGATATGATCGAATCCAAACCTGGACCAAACAGAATCTTTCCTTGAAAAGGCAGGGACAACAGCCTCGACTTAGAGGTCATGTCCACAGACCAAGACTAGTCACAGAGTGTCAGGATGCCGAGTCAGGAACCAGGAGGGACAACAGACAGCCAGGTAATAAACAGGAATAGGAACTCGCAAACAGGTCTGAGACAACACAAGGGCAAAGCATACTGAACAGTGGCCCTTTAAATAATAAGTGATGATATCACAATTCTGAGACTTAAACCTGTCTCACACGGGTGATGTACAACAGTCTGGCCATAAGAGGGCGTGCAGGAAATGAGCAGCATCACACACTCTGCACCAGATTCAGCAAGAAAAGGTAAGCACATGGCAAACAAGGCAGAGAAAAAACCCTGACACAAAGCCCTGCAAGCTAAAACGGAGAATCCTGAAACCTTTGCGTTCAGGCGAATAATTTGCATATTGACATCACAGATGAAAGAATTGGCGACCTTCAACGCCTTAATCTTATCCTGTATCTCGTTGATGGAGGTCTCCCTCTGGACCATATCACACAGGGATTCACACCAATATGTCGCAGATCCGAAAATGCGGCTACAGCCGCTGCCTGTTAATAAACAAACCCCGTGTGCTGAAACATTTTCCTTAACATGTTTTCCAACTTTTTATACAACGAACTATCCTCTAGAGGAATAGTCGTCCGCTTCGCGAGCGTAGAGATAGCACCATCCACCTTAGAGACAGTCTACCACAGCTCGAGCTGAGAGTCCGGAATGGGGAACAGTTTCTTAAAGGAAGAAGAAGGGGAAAAGGAAGAATCTAATCACTCCCATTCATTCTTAATAATATTAGCCACCACCCTGTCCTTGTATACTTTATCAAGCTTAGGAATCGAAGGTTGCTCCGGAAGCTTCGGTTCCAGAACCTCATAAGTAGCAAGCACTTGCTTCAGTAAAAAGCGCAAATTCTCCATCCTAAACCTAAAGTCAGGCTCCTCCGCTGCCGGAGGATGAGATGACACTGACCTCTTCATTGTATAACGCCTCTGATATTTCATTAGGCGTAAAAAACCCTTGGGCTGGGCCGCCATGATACGCCCTACGCTTGCGCTTAGCAGAACGTGGTAAGGCATGGATCACTTTCGATACCGCCGTTTGCAGTTGATCTGCAAAAAATCTGACGGCCAACAAATCTCTCCCGTAGGAGTAATGGTTGGACCCTGGGGTGCTGCATGTGCACTCGGAGATGAAAGCAGGGAACGAACCTCACAGGACGGAGAACCCTCAGAGGTGGACGGCTCAGTAGTACTAGACATCCCTTTAGTTTTAGATGTCGCAACTTTATCAAGGCATGTGGAACATAGTTGAGCAGGCTGATCTACAGGAACCTCCTCACAATAAACACAGGAATGAGACTTTGTTAAAGAGAGAGTCCTCCATAGCTTGCACTTTTATTATGGACTAGACTAGCTGAATAAACAGGCACCTTTATATCCTCTAATGGCCGGGGCACTCACCACCTCCTATGACCCGGACTACAGAAACCGCTTTGTCTTCTATGCTGCAGATCAACAGAGGAAGTGGAGACCGACACACCCGGTCACCTGGGATGCTTCGCAGTACAGACCCTGCATTAAGGAGAAAACGAGCCAAAACCGGCCTCGCAAATACTCCCAGAAGTCAACCTGAAGTTTCACCATTTCCAGAGCCACATCTCGCACATAACGCAGCAACAATAAACAATATTATGTATAAACCCCCCCTGTTCAATAATCCCCTTAGTAGGAATATTAACCCTTGATTCCATAAGATAAAAGGTGCCACACTGTGACCCTGTCTTCTGTGTTATCAATGTGTATAAAAAATGAAACAATCTTACCAGAATCAATGCCGTGGAAAAGGAACAAGGTCCATCAGGTAGAAGCATCGCTCCTGACATGGACTTGAGTGCAGAAAGCGAAACTTGTCAACGATTGCTTGTGGAGCTGTTAATATGAGTCGGGATGGTTTCGCAGAAAGACTCTCCCTGCATCTCCGGACTCTAACTTTTATCCAGGCTCTCACTGAGAGGCTGACAGGGCTACTTAAAACTCCAGTCCCATTCTGAAGAGTACTACCCTCCATAAGAGATTACTCCGAATCTTTGGCACTTCTCTGCCATCCTCCTGTGACAAAAGGCAAAGAATGACTGGGGGATGAGGGGAGTGGGGGAGGTATTTAAGTCTTTGCCTCCTCCTGGTGGCCAGGTTCTTTATTCCCAAAAGTAATGAATGAAGCCGTGGACTCTCCTCCCCATTTAGATGGAAATACTATTTACTTCTAAAAATAGAAAAAAAAAACAACAACATAATTTATGTTTACCTGATAAATTAATTTCATTCATCATGGTAAGAGTTCAGGATCCATTACTCATGGGAATCCCTCTTCCCTACTACTAGGAGGAGGCAAAGTTTCCAAAGCCGCAAGAGCTCTATAAAACCCCTACTACCTCACAGATACCTTAGTCTAACATATAGCCAAGCAAAATGAGGTAAGAAGAGAAATAAGAGCACAAATAAAAGGAGCAGGAAAAAAAAAAAGATGTGCTTAAGAAAAAAAAACTAAACCATAAAAAAATAAAAATAATAATATATCAGGTAAGCAAAAATTATATTTTTTTTCATAAAGGTGGTTAGAGTCTATGATTCATTACTCCTGGGAACTAACACCCAAGTTGTGGATTCCACGAGTAAAGAGCCACAATGGGTGGGATTTAATAAACATTTTCACATCCCCACAAGAACCCAAAAAGGCATTTTTCCAATGCACTTAAAAATAAATCAACAGGCAAAAATAAATCAAGCTGGGGCAACTGCCTGAATGATTTTCCTACCAGAGGCTGGCATCAGAAGAAAAAACCCCATCAAAATGTAGAATTTAGTAAAAGAATGCAAAGAAGACCAAGCAGCTGCCTTTCAAATTTGGTAAACTTCAAAAGCCCAAGAAGTGGCAACTGATCTTGTAGAATAAGCATTAATATATTTTGTAAGCTTTATGATTCAAAAATGTCAGCCAAGAGAACAAAGAAAAAAAACTTTCTATCCTTTCCTAGAACCAGAAAAGTTAACACACAAACTAGAATTTTGTCTAAAATCCTTAGTAGCATCAATATAATACTTCAATGCTCTAACAACATCCAAATTATGCAAAGATCTCTCCAAAGCCTTTTTAGGATTAGGACACAAAGAAGGGACAACAATTTCCCTACTGATATTGCATGAAGACCCAACTTTAGGAAGGATATTTAGTCCTTAAGACTACCTTATTCTGAAGAAAGATAAGATAAGGAGGGCCACAAAAAAAGAGCAGACAATTCAGAATCTCTTCTAGCAGAACAGATAGCCAAAGGAAACAAAACCTAAAGCTAAATATCCACTTCATGCATAGCTCAAAAGGAGGAGTCTGCAAAACCTTTAACAACAAATTAAGACTCCATGGAGGAGACATTGGCTTGACCACAGGGTTAATTTGTGTCAATGCTTAAACAAAATCATGAATGTCAGGAAGATTAGAAATCTTCCTATGAAACAAAACTGAAAGAGCAGAAATCTGCTCTTTCAGAAAACCGGCAGATAGGCCCTTAGGTCCAAACCATCCTGTAAGAACTGCACAATTCTATTAATTCTAAAAGAATGCCAGGAAAAGTCAAGATCTATATGCCAAACAATAAAAACCTTCCAGACCTTATGATAAATCCTCCTAGTCACAGGCTTTCGAGCCTTGATTTACAGTTTCAATTATAGAATCTGAGAAACCTCTATGCATATGAACTAACCGTTCAATCTCCATTCAGTCAAACTTAAAGAATTGAGATCTGGATGGAAAAATGGACCTTGAGACAGAAGGTCTTGTGAAAATGAAGAGGCCAAGGAGGACAAATGGACATCTGACCCAGATCTGCATACCAAATCCTGTGAGGCCAAGCTGGGGCAATTAAGATTACTGACAATTTCTCTAGCCTTATCTTG